>NC_022031.1:25537691-25552325 GCF_000317375.1 Microtus ochrogaster
TGGGAAGCATGGTGGCAGTCAGGTAGCTGAGTGCTTAGCTCTCATCCACAGGCAGTAGGGGAAAGAGAGAGAGAGAGAGAGAGAGAGAGAGAGAGGGAGGGAGGGAGAGAGAGAGAGAGAGAGAGAGAGAGAGAGAGAGAGAGAGAGAGTTGAGAAATAGACTAACTTTAAGCCATAAAGGGTCTCCTGACTTAGGGCATGGTGTAATAAGGTTCCTGCATATTGAGTATAAACAGCAAAAAGACAATGAAAGAAAGAAGCTGGTATCTGAATAAAATTTTAGTGATTAATGTTGGCTTATTAGTCTTAATAATCTATTGTGATAAATCTTCACTTTCCCCAGATATTTGTTTAATTTCCTAAAACCTTTTGTGGTCACTGGATTTGCATTAGTTAGTGTTTCTGTTTCTGGGAATAAAACGTCATTGACCACAAAAACTTGGGAAGGAAATGGCTTGTTATATATACTACAGTTTGTAGTCCATCATCCAAGGGAGTCAGGACAGGGTTTAAGACAGGAATCTGAAGACCATGGATGAGAAGAGTTCTGTTTACTGCTTTGCACCCCGACTTAATAAGCCTGCTTTCTTATACTGTCCAGTACTATCACTACCCTTGATGGGCTGTGTCCACTCACATCAATCATTAATTAAGAAAATTCCCTGAGGGGTTGCCTACTGGGCAGTCAAGCAGGGGTATTTTCTCAATTAACATTTTCTCTTCCCAAGTGGTTGTACCTTGTGCCATGTTTACATGAAACTAAGAAGCACAATTGATGCCTTGTCAACTTGACACACACATTACTATTCAACTACAACCTTACCTTTCTCAGTTGTTTCCACTGTGACATGTTTATATTTATATCACAATAAAAGACATTTTAATTTTCAGAAGTCATAGATTCATAAAAATTTAAATAAATGTAAAATTCAGTCTTTTTAATATATTCAAATTCTCTTTAAAGTTTAAAATTCTCTCTAAATCAGTCAAATTCTCTCTAAAATCAAAAAAAAAATTACCAAAAATTTTAAAGACTTTTTTAAAGTTTAAAGTCTTTCAACTGTGGGCATCTATTGTCCTGGGGATATTTACAGAGAGCCCCACACCCCAACTGTATTGAGAACTATTTGTTGGCAGAGCCTACCCCACACCCAACTATCTTAAGAGCTATCTGTTAGCAGAACCTGCCCCACATTCCAACTATGTAGAGAACTGTTTGTGGTTGGAATAACAAAAGGAACGATTCCTCTTCCATAGAGAACACTAGGTGTGTCGACTCGTGACCAAGTGTCCACTCGTGACCATTGCTGCCATGGCAAGATCCCATGCCCCTGCCCCAAGCCAAATTCCTCATCCAAGGGCTATATAAGCTGCTGCCATTATGCTAATAAATGGAGGCTTTGACCAGAAAAAAAAAATAAAAATAAATTAATTAGATACTTTCTTATTCTAAGAGGGAATAACTAGGGCACTGTCAAAATCAAATATAACAAAGTTCAACGGTGTAAATAACTCAGTGTCCAGCATCTGGTATTCACTCATGAAAGGACTTGAACATCTCAGTTCTCAGACTTTGCCATTTATAGCATAAAAAACATGGCTTATTCCACAGACTCAGGCCATCTCCACTCCACAGTGGCGTCTGTACTTGATGGTCATTTTATGGTACTGGCATCTCCAAAATGCTGAAATCTCTACTGCAACTGAGTGGCAACTTCACCAATGGCCTCTCCTGGGCTCTCTCTGAAAGTCTAATCCTGCCACATGGTGCCAGGCTTCAATATCTTTCCATCACCCCTTCAATGTGGGGCTTGCACTGCAACCGAAGTTTCCCCTTCACCAGTGAACTCTCCTGGTCTCTCATGCTGCCAAGCCTCATCTGGCTTCCATCAGCCCTTCATGCCTTCAAAATGAGTACCATCTAGAAAACTCTTACACATTACCAAGTTGGTCTGCTAGTATGATGTACAGTCTTAGCCGCTTGTGAAAGAAAGTTGGGTGTTGATTCTCAATAAACTCTTGCCAAAAATCCAATGCTGCTCTCATCTTACTCACTACTGATTATCCAGTCCCAGCTGTCAAGAAATTCAGATTACTCAAAATATTAAATGGTCCTAACAGAACCTTTATGGAACTCTCAAACTTTTTCCTGAAGTTATGTTCAAGCCATGTCTCCATCTTTGTTGCTCCTGTTATTATCTTCCAAGTTCCCACAAAAGCTCATTAAACTCTGACCACTCAACAGCTTTTCTAGCCAATAGTTCCAAATTCCTTCCACAATCACCCCCCAACATAACAAGGCACCTTTATTTTCATTTAACCAATTAACTGAACACAATGGGTTCATTTCTAAGGGTTTTAAGTTTAAACACATTCTTTTCTCTGGAAGGTATCTATTGGTGGTGTTTACCAAATGTTTCCTACACACACACACAGACACACGCACACACACACACACACACACACACACACACACACACACACACATCTCTTTTAACTTTTGAGGATTCACATTTCCCAATTCAGTGAGATGGTTAGATTTGTTCAACCTGTGTCTTTGGGCTTGGTGCACAGCTCTCTGGCAAATTGACCCACTCCCTTTGCTGTGAAATGGAATCATGGTTCTGCCTTTAAATCAAGCCTCACTTGAAGCATTTCACAGACACATTCATCTGACATAGAAAACAAAACTCCGACGGAGACAAAAAAAATGATGAGAAGAGGTAAAGCTTTGATCACATATTTTGAACACTCAAATTCTTCCATGAATGTGTGTATCTTTGGGACTTTCTATTCAACTCTGAACTTTTCCTTCATTGAAACTAATAGGAGTTGGATTTGTATCCTGGAACTCAGACAGTTGTGATTTAACTAAGGGTCTGTGAGGACACATGACAAGCAAAGGAACCTAACAGAGTTAAAGAAATACTCGGAGTGCCAGACACTATCTTAATTCTACATACATGGTGGAACAGACTGTAATAATTGCTTCCAGTGTCCTACTTGAGAGGAAGCAGTTAAGATCCAGGTCAAGTCAACCCCGGAGAATTCCAGCCTTGTCAACTTTACCCATAAAGCACTTTCCAGAGAAGCTCATTTTCTGATTTATCATTTGTGAACTACTTGCCATTGTGTTCTAAGATCTCATTACACTAGTATGCAAATTTTTACCACAGACTGAGATTTCTTACAAATGGATGTAATTGAGACCTGAAGCCTTCTCACTCTGGTCTAATTAAGATAAAGAATGTTATGAAAATTAAAGAATAAAACAGAAGTATGACATAGGTTAGACTAGAAGGAAATATCTAGTTTACCAGCATTCTACTGCCTGAAGGCTTCTAAATCCTGAATGAAGCTGTCACTGTCACATGTGCACAAACATGGACCAATACAATAGTTGGGGGAATCAAGTATTTCTTCTGGCATTTCTGAAATATAAAGTCAGAATTGGGATATTGACTATTTCAGCTGAAACATGAAAAACACACTGAAGAAACATTTGAGTGAGGCATTGTTAGTAGGTTGGTTTTGACTTATATAGAAAATTTTACAAATTATGTATTAATTTATATAAGGATAAGCAGCAAATGTTGAAGTATAAGTCCTCCTACAAATGTTGAAAGATCTGAGAGAATTTTAGGACATTTTTGCTTGCTTCCAGAAACTAATTGTATCTCATACCAGTTGATATAGAATTTTTCCTTTTCTCACTTTTACTGGAAATAGATTCTTTTCTCATACAATGTTTTCTGATTATATTTTCTCTCACTCTATTCCCTCAGCTCCTCTTCAACTCCCCTTGCCTCTACATTAGCTCCATTTCTCTCTCTCATTTCAGAAGAATAGGCTTCTAAAAGGAATAACCAAATATGACAAAATAAAACATAATAAAGATGGAGCAAAGACTATCCTATTGAAGTTGGACAGTGCAACCCAACAGGAAGAAAAAGTCACAATAACAGGTACAAGAGTCAAAAGAAACCCACTCCTTCTCACCCTCAAGTGTCGCATAAAAAGAATAAGATCATAGCTATAATATACGGCAGAAAACCTGATACAGATGCATGCTTCTGTGCATTCAAATGCACCTTCCTTAGCTGATTCATAGGGCCTTGATTCCCTTGGGCCCTCCATCTCCTCTAAAAATCTCACCTCCTCCCCTTCTTCCAGATTGCCTGAGCTCTGAGGGGAGGGAGTAGATGGAAGTCACCAATTTAAAATCTCTTTTCAGGTAATAAAATTTTCAGCAAAAATAAAATGATATAAGTAAGTTTAGCAATAACTGACATATTGAGAAGTCTTCCATCTCAGTAGCCTTTGTGATCACCTACCATATTTCCACAATATTTAGTATTCTTATTGTACCTTGGAATTGTAAAGGTGATATAAATATCTTTGGTTAGCCTTTTTTTACTTTGCAAACACCCATGATTCATCCTTTTATTGTCTTATTGACTTGATAATTGTTTGTAAAGGTCTTATACAGCCCTTACAATACCCTTAAAGGTTTTGAACTTTTTATGTAGCTGAAGATAACCTGAACTCATGATCATTTTACCAACGTTCTGACTCACTGCTGGGATTGTATTACATGTTCCCTCATGCTCGTTCAGGCTTTTTCTTGTTGCTATGCAGTTTTCCATTGCATTTCAGAAGTCATTCATCTTCTCACCCATTGAAGAACATATGCTTTCTTCTCCCCTTTAAAATGATAATAGCATCATCTGTTGAAGAATGTTGGGAGATTTTTGGTCTTCTGTTGCTAGCATATTTAGTAATCACAACAATGGTAATTGAGAGCTAGAGTAGATAAATTTTGAGGGGATTAGACATGTGAATCTCACTTGGTACAATATTATTGAATTTATTATTAACTTATTAAAATTACTTTATAAATACATGTGGGGGAGAACACATTGGTTTGTGTGTGAGTACATGTTCATGTGATTTCATGTGGAGGTCAGTCAGAGGACAACCTCATCTGTTATTCTTCTCATGCCATGTACGTAGCTTGGAACTTTTCAAGTAAGTACCTATTAATGTGGGATTCCCCTCTGTATGCTGTAAATATGTTTTATTCCCATTGGTTAATAAAGAAGCTACTTTGGCCTACCGGCAAGGCAGACTAAAACAAGACAAGAATTCCAAGCAGGGATAGAGGAGAAAGAAAGTAGGTGGTGTCAGTGGGATGCCATGCAGCTGCTGGAGGAGAAAGACATTAACCACCAGCTAGAACCTTGCCAGTAGGCCATGACCACATGGTGGTGTACAAATTAATAGAGATGTGTTAATTTAAAATATAAGAGTGAGCTAGCAATATGCCTAAGTGATTACCAAGTAGTGTTGTAATTAAAATACTTTCAGTGTGATTATTTTGGGTCTGATCCCTTATTGTGGCTTCCCTGTAAATGGTGAGTTCCAACTAACAGGTCCCTTCAGCCATTAAACTGTTTGAAGTATAAAGGTCTAAGCAGTACATCTAACTCCATGTTCCTAAAGGTCTAAGCACTACATCCAACTTCATTTTCCTTTGTGGAACTAGTATATATCTGCCCTGCTTGCTGTTCATATTATTTATGTGTATTTTTACACAATCAGATCTAATTAGGTATAAGTAATCAAATGAAGTCTGCATTTATTAGAACATAATACTTTATGATCAAAATCTATAATCATATTGAAAGCAGAGCACTAATGTCGGACACTAAATCCCATTCACTACAGAACTCTCTGGCATAAAGACTTCCTCAATTAATAAATACTCAAAATCCCAAAACAAATGTTAGCACATTACCAACGAGTATGCCACCACTTCCCATCATCATCTATTATCTACATCATCTGTCTTTAATGAAGTATGCATTATTGTGAAAAATATGTTCTCAAGTTTTCTTTGAAACAAATACTATATTTCAGTGTCATCATGAAGATCCTCAGAGGCCCAGGTAGATGGATTGATTGGTAAAGCGCTTGTTTAGTTCCCCAGAACCACGTAAAAAGCCAGGTGTGGTTGTATCTGCAACTCTAAGTGCTGGTAAGGAGGATATGGGGAAGATCCCTAGTGTTTGCTATCCACCTAGTCGTGAGGAATTAGTGAGCTGTGGGTTTAGTGAGCAGTCTTCTCTCTGACCAGTACGGTATGGGGAACAACTTGACATTGACCTCTGGCCAAAACATGAACACCTGCAATTACATGTGCCTTCACCTGTACATGAGCAGGCACACACACATACACATATACACACACACACACACACACACACCACTGACACACACGCAGATACACAAATACATATACACACAAAGACATGCACATTAGAAATTCTCTATTAACAAGGAACCTACATAATTCTTGATAATTTCTCTTAGAGGTGAAAACTGTTGAAAGCATGAATCATATTTTTTCAACTGGTAATTCAAGATGGAAAGAAATTTTGTGACCATCAATTAGAAGTGAGTTTTACCACAGTAGAGTTGACTTTTTATATTAGATTCAAAATACGTCTCCGTATCATTTTATGTTTCTGAGACCAGAGTGCCATGTGCCATGCATTCTAATAAATCTTTGGCATATTTCTGAAACAAAGGGTATTGACTAAGACTAAGGAAGATAGACAGGTAAATTTGTGGGCAAGAAGTGACTGGGGATAAAAGACTTACAGAAGGTTGCAAAGGTGGGGCTAAAATGAAATGCATGTCTTGTTTATCTCCTTGCAAGACTTCAAAAATAGGTGTATATTAGATTGCATTCTGTATATAAACACCATGTAACAAAAGTATGCCACATGACTCTCATTTGAATAAAAACTTAAAACTAGCTCCCCAAACGCAAAAGTATGAGGAATATTAGAGAACACTGATGAGATATATAAACCTAGCTAATTTGTTTCCATTTCTGAAAGTACATCAGGTTAGCATTGGGGTAGGCTATAACAAACGCAGAACCCTTCTTGAATTATGGACTTGTCTCCTATTGTTATGGCTAAATGGTCACTTTTGTGAACTAGCGAGTACTATGTATTGACAAGGGATTTTTTTAAAATAGAAAATTGCACAGGAACTGTAAGTATGTATTAGTGTCACACATACCTAGGTGGTAGCCAACAGCTTTCTAACTGAATTTAAGACCCACTCAACAAGAAGACCATGTCAGATACTGGAAATCTAGCCTAGTGCTAGTGAAGTCATTGTTATTGAAGAATCTAAAACTAGAATGATCTTTGCTTAGTTTTCACTTAATCTACTTTCAAAGCAACATATACACACATATGATGCATTAAAAATATATAAAATACACTGAAATATAAGCAATATCATCTCATGGCAATCCTTGCTTTGAATCATGAAGTATTTGTTTCAAAGCATTTTATAAAGACCATTTAACTTTAGAGTTGAATTTATAGCTAGTTTTATGTAAACTGTGTTACTCAAAATTTATATTTTAAAATAAAATCAAGGATATGTACTTGTAAAATGCCATTATATTTTGATTTTGGTAAATTTTAGACTCATGATTTGCTTTTGGTTATTTTTATATCATAATTTACATAGTAATTGTATGAAAACAAACCCCTCAGTTCTGCTGACAGATTAGAATAGCAATAATGCTTAGCTCACTGATGTGACTAGAGCTGAGTCTCTATGAAGCAGTAAATGATAATAGAGCCT
Source organism: Microtus ochrogaster (assembly GCF_000317375.1). Lineage (NCBI taxonomy): Eukaryota > Metazoa > Chordata > Mammalia > Rodentia > Cricetidae > Microtus > Microtus ochrogaster. The sequence continues at coordinate 25,545,363 of NC_022031.1, forward strand.
GCATTCTTAAGAATTAAAAAATAGACTAAGCTCAAAAATAATAAATGAACTTTAAGTAGTTATACAGCAAAGTGGTTTTAAATTTAATTTGTAGTGCATTTTTCTTTCAAAGAAATGTTCCAAACAATAAAAACCTTTGCTTCGACCTAAGCAATCTTTTTTTCTAAAATGGTAAATATTTATTTAAATATATTTTGGCTGTATTTAAGTAAAATGTTGCTTTTCTACATAATGATTCTCAAGCGCTTGACTGTTAATCAAATTCCACAACATCTTTATTTATTAAACATAGTAAGGTAGTCCTATCTAGCACATGAGTCAAGAGAAACAAAAAATACACAAATTGGAAATTAAACTGCCATTGTGGGCACATGAAATGATCTTATGTACAGAGGCTACTCCTTTCCTCCTAATTCTACCCAGAAGTGCTTGAGTACATAAATCTAGCACAGCTGTGGGCCATGATAATAACATACAAACCAGCAGTGTTTCTACATGGCAATAATAAAATATCTGAAAGAGAAATTAAGAAAGCAAGCTGGCTTACTACAGCTATGATATTTTGACAGTTGTAAAGGTCTGTTGCTGCAGCTCTATAAGCTTGGGAAGTCACCATTATTAAACTAAGTAACTGTCACCAGTTTACAAAGCCCATAACTATGGCTGTGGTCATTCAATTGAGGCTTGTTACTTCACTATTTTAGATTAGTTTTCATCAGAGGTAATGTATAAATTGTACCGAAGCAAAAATTAGAAAAGAATTTCAAATTTTTTAATAAAATTATTTTTTTATATTTTGTAATAAAATTTTTTAATTTTTTTAAGACTTAAAGTCACATCTCCAGAATTAAACAAAAATTGGCATTTATGAATACAAAAAGTTAAATATACTTAACTTGTAAGTGCTCCATTTCATATTGACTAAATACTACCACTCCTATACTAATAAGAAATTAAAAGTTATCACAAGTTAACAATAAACAGATTTTCAATTAAAAACATCATTTTTATGTTTTTATTAAACAAAATTAACATATTACAAAATAAATCATTTTCCAAATTACACACATAAATAAAATAAACAAGTTAATACACAATTCAGATAAACATTACTATGGGGAGCCTTTTATAATTATTTCTTAAAAGCAGAAAAAGACCTGGTTATTCTCTACAATCTAAACAATTAGATGGGTTAATTCCACAAAATAAATACCTTACAAAATAATTGATTATAATCCAAGCATTGCACATATTATACCTTTTTTAAGTTTACTGAATACAAACATTCAGATTTTTAAAAATAAAAACTGGATTAATGGATTAAATTTATTTGTGATCATTGCAATCCCAGCTGTGTTTCCAGTCAGACAGCAGAGGTAGCCATAAGGAACCTAAGGGGTGGGGGTTGGGTGCTCTGAAGGTGTTTCTCTAACAATCATTAGCAACAATTGCTAATATAGCCATCCCTTGGTACTAGTGTGGAACTGGCTCCATTGCTAAAAATGGCTGAAAATTCTCTGGTCCTTTGAAAAAGTCAAACAGTATATTTGAACATAGCCTAGAATGATCCTCAGGTACACTTGAAATCATCTCAGTTTACTTATAACAGCTAGAAAAATGTAAATTGTGGTTATACTGTACGGCTTCCAGGATAAAAACAGCACCCTGAACATACTCATTATGTACAAATAGATCCCCCACCCCACAGAGTATTTCTACTCCGAGTTGGTCGAATATTTGGTTGTGGAAACCAGAAGGGGTAACTCTGGTGTTAGAGTGAGCTGCCAGAAGCTACAGTTGAACTGACAGTTGTGTGTCCTAATTTTCATAGACTTTCCCTTAATCACAGAACTGTTTCATAAAATTCATTTTTCGTCATGGGAGACTCAAATATAAAATGCAACATAAGGAATGAAGAAAGCAATATATACTATAAAATACTATGCATTGATAATTCATTTTTAACATAGGAGCAATTAAAAATCTACAGGTTATATTTCTGCTTATTCCAATGAAGATGCTTGGTAATATTAAATATTATATTATTACTCTTAGAATTTATCCTGGAAAATATCAGATTATTATCCTCATAACTTTCTGTGGCCTAATAATTCTATGATCATTGGAAAATTTAAATTTTAGAAGGTTAGTATTTCTCTTCAAAAAGATTTTATTCCAAAAGCACTGCTTGAAAAATAAGTTAAACTTCTCTCTGTGTGTCTGCAAATATTCATAAGTAACTGTGAGAGTAAATGTGACATGGGGTGGGTGTCCATGTCAGAGAACCACCCTGTATGTTGATCCTTGCCTTCCACCGTTTTTGAGTCAGGATCTTGTTTGCTGCTGTGTACGGCAGGCTAGCTGGCTCACACTCTCGGGCTCTTTCCTGTCTACACTGCTCGGCTCTGCAGGAGTGGTGCAGAAGAACACGGATGCCAGTGAGCTCATCTCTATGTGAGCTCTGGGTGTTCACATCTAGGCCCTCATGCCTGCACTCACTCATCAGTCTCCCTTACCCTAAAAGATGTTTCCTCTCTGCTGTGTTTTATGGCCAATTCCAGAACTAGTCTGTTTCGGAATGTCTTTATGCTTTGGAGATTGGCATGTGTTATTTGTTAACATGACTCAACTGATTCTCTCAGTAGAGTTAATAAATAACATTTGTGTAAAATTAGCTAGACTAGCTGATTTTTCTATTATAATTATAAATATTGAATTCAGTAGATTTTTTTAAAAACCTTTCCATTTTTACAATAATTTCTTTTTAGCATAAAAGTTATCAATTTTTAACCACATGACAGCTATGGATCACTGTTATTTTCTTTTTAACTTAATAGACACTGTAAAAGACTTTTTCATATAAGCATATACTTCAAAACTATGGTGCTACCTTAAAAATCATTTTTATCTATCTCTAATTTTGCAGTTATAAATAAATTTTCTGTATTATTTTTAGTAAAATGAATAAAATTCTAACATTAACATTATACTTTCATAGTCAATTCAGTAGTCTCTGGTGAACATTTAATTTTAACATATGAATAAGAAAATGAGACCTAGAAAGATTGACAAGATGCCCTAAAAATAGAGTATCTGAATTCCAGAAACCTTATGATGACTGAGAAACAATTTTTTTTATAACATAGAAGCAGTTGCTACCATTTCCTAAGCTACATCCTAATGCTTCTAGTCTTTTATTCAGCAGAACAAACAGGGGCATTAAACATGCAAAAGCACTCGGCACTGCAGGCCCCGAGTCTTCAAGTGATGACACCATGAATGCTCTGCACAAAGCCTGTCTTGCCCCGCGACTGAAGAATGGATAAGAAAATGTGTGCATTTACACACTGGAATACTACACAGCAGAAAATAATGACATCTTGAATTTTGCAGGCAAATGGGTGGATCTAGAATCATAACATTGAGTGAGGTAATCCAGACCCAGAAATATAAATATAACTCATGAGTGGCTTTAGACATAAAGCAAAGAAAAACCAGCCTACAATTTACAACTCCAGAGAACCTAAACAAAGAGGACCCTAAGAGAGACATACATGGATCTAATCTACATGGAAAGTAGAAAAAGAAAAGATCTCCTGAGTCAATTGGGAGCATGGTGATCATGAGAGAGGGTAGGAAGAAAGTGGAGTGAAGAAAAATATATAGCTCAATAAAAACAATTTAAAAAAGCACATGGCTAACAGTCAGATTAGAAAATATAATAAAATAAAATAGCCTGTAATTTAAACAAGTTTTTGCTCACAAGAAACTTGACAAGTGCATTTGATCACTAGGGGAAGCCAGCCAGAAACTGAATACGAACAAAACTGAGAGCCAGCAAAGAGTTCAGAAATGATGCATATCCATCTACTGTCCTTTTGTTCTGTATTTCTGTGGTCAGATGTACCTAACATGTACATGCTCCTGTCTTTGGACTCAGAATACAAGTACAGCTTACCTGCATGTTAGCTAGTTTATAAATGCAAGCACTTTCTCTACTGTGAAACAGAAACCTAAATGGCCATCCCATTCAAACTTCAGAAAAACACACCAAAAAGAATGCTACCGCAAGACATCTCTCATGTTTTCTTTGTATGGTTCTGTCCACTGTAGAACAAGTGATATCTTCTTTTAAAAATAAAAAAGAAATAACTGGCAGAGGGAACAGTAGCCAAATGCACATTGAGTTTGACAGTTTTCTCTTCATAATCAAAACATAGGATGTTTACTGAAGTTAGGCAATTTGATAAATAAACTATAATATACATTACGAAGCAGGCAGCTGTTGATCTAATGTGTATGCTATTCTTTCCTTACTGTATTTTTCTGACCATTTTCGGGTTAGTTCTAGATAATAACTTGGCTTATGAGGTCGGTAATCCAGGTATACTGTGTTAGTGGTTCTCTTGGGGACAGCATTTTCAATCTGAGTTCCTTCATGCCACTCATTGAAAGAGGTGATGGAGATTAAACTGGGGTGGGTCTGGAGTGCAGTGCTTAGACCGACTTCATAATACTTCCCATTGATGCGGTTCCTAGTGTTCTGAGAGTTCCATGGACGAATGTTTGTATCGATGTATCCTGGGCCTACACTTGGGATAAACATCAAGTTGTTCTCATCACAAAATGACTTCAGTTTAGCCCAGTTCTGATGTGATGAGCCATACGTGAAGCCATTGGTGGCAAAATATGTGTAAATTCCATCAAAACCACTTTGAAGAATATCATATTTATGCTTTTCTTCTACGAGAAGTGCAATAAACAATCCATCATAAGGAGTACCGCGGACACTCTGAGATCCTGAAGGTGTTAACAGATTGGCCCACATTTTAGGCTTTGTTATATAGGAATCATAGACATAAAACATAGGCAGGGACTGCCCCGTACTTGTCTTGTACCTATAAAAGGCTGGATGGTTTCCGTATCTACAATAAAGAAACATTGAAAAGTGAGAATATGTCACAATAAAATTATACACTGAACTGACAATGATTTGAGAGCTCACTGTTCTCAATCTTCAGTGAGTCAGTTATGGAAGCATAATAATGCTAATGTAATCATACTTTTAATTTCATACATTATGAGACACTGGTATACTTCAAACAGGAGGTTAATTATCTCATGCCAAAGTTAACAAATGGTAATTAAAGCGATAAAAGTCTATTATGAACTACACAAATGGAAAAACCTATTTATCTTATCAATGACAGATGTCCATTTGTTGCTGAGACGATTCTTTGTAAAGTGAAATACCTCAGAGAATCTTAATAGTAAAATACTTTATAAGAATGAAAATATTCATAAAATTCTTTTTTTGTTATTCTAGATACAAATAAAGACAGATATGCAAACACTGCTATAAAATTAGTTCATATTTCATCTGAACCTTCCTTTAAAAGACAAAATGTATATTCATAAGATTTTAAAAACAGAAATGTAAAATGAGCACAAAAGGAAATCATACATATCTTTTAAGGTATATAAAAATAGCTAAAGTAGCAACTTTTATTCATGCAAAAAGTAAACTGTAAGAACCTGAGAATGTTCGTCAGTTTACTTGTGGTAAAATTACCAGAAATGACAGATCATAAGCCAATTCCCATTACCAGATCATAGAGCGTAACTATGAACATTGAAGAAACTCACTTGTCTATAATATACTTGACATTTTTATTCATGTTTTGATCATCTCGATTGCTATACGGCTCTATATGAAAGGTGACCTAAAAAACAGGGAAAAAAATCAATTAAAGAAAGCATTATATATGAAAGTATATTTTGCATTGTTAATAAGCTGTCAATTCAACAACATTAAAGTGAAAATTTAGTGAGTTTAGTGGTTACTAAGTAAATCTTGGTAGATAATCCTAACTGAGAGTTTTCACGGCTAAACTAAGTGAAGCATCTCATACGCCAGCCTCTGTTACTGTATAAGGTGGCCGCTGACTCGAGTTTTGAAATGAAGAACGTGGTATGGGTCTAGTAGTTGCCAATAGCCCCAGTTTGTTGGATACAATGTGTGGTAGCTACCTACACATACCAATTGCACATAATCAAGTTGAACAAATTATGCCTAATAAGCAGGTTGGCTTTGTACACTATCTCTAACTAGTAAGATAAACAGCATAAGGAATAATGTAACTTTAAAAAGATAATCATAAAAAGTATTCTTAAATTCACTGAGTTATCCATATCAAGTCTATTTTATTGGTAATCTAATAAAATTATTGTTTGAATCTTATATTTTAAATGGGACTGCCTGTTTGACAAGACTATTACAATACTGCAAGCTTAATTCTTTTGTTAATTACCCAATTAAAGCACAATGTATTTTCATTAGTAAATTTTCACAGAAGTATTTTTAAAGTCAGGTTATTTAGTAAATCAATCATTCTCTACTTATAAGAGCACAATGATGTAAGGTTTTGGCAATAACAAACTCAGGTCAAGACATCCTTACAATCTGCTTTCAAAGCTGCAGGCCATAAATGATCAGCTTCTTCCATCAAGTATAGATACATATATTGCAAATTCAAAGTTATATATTTAGAACTTCTCAACTAATTAATTTTATATTTTTTAATTAATAACGGATTTTTTCACTATTTCTAACTCTTCTTTTCAGAAAAATATTACACTAACAGTAAAATGAATTTTAAATGACAGAATTAGATACATAAAATTAAATTTGTGTGCATGATTTTTAGAGAATGTGAATCATGTAAGAATTCCATTTCACACTTCTGATATTGGCTTTACCCAAACTCTCTGAACCCTGTAGCCAAACCACTTCTTCCTTAATTCCCCCATCCCTTGACTTCACTGGGTACCCCCTTTATATCATATACAGGTGAGGCATTCCACCTATATAGCTGGTAATGTCAAATATGTAGTAATTTTCTCTTTCCATAACTTAACTTGTATTTGGTTTTCTTCTTTAGTAGATTGCAAATTTGCGATATA
>NC_022031.1:25552475-25555458 GCF_000317375.1 Microtus ochrogaster
CACCTAACATTACAGGTGTGTACAAACATATCCAGCTCTCTTTCCTAATACTGCTCATACGTAGAACAGAATCTGCTGCAGAGTAGACACTGCATGAGTATCTGCAAGCTTGAATTAATGATTTCAATGTATACTAAACAATAGTCAAATTAAACTCTAGGTAGTCTAATTACATACCATTTAGGTAAGATTTGCCAAGTTCTCACTGTGAATGTATGCTCCTCATTTGAGAAACATAACTGATTAAAAGCCATTATTATTAGACAAATGATTTATGCAAAGGTTAAAGAACTTGTTACTTCATAATAAAATGTTAAATTTATTGAAATATAAAGTATTCAACAACTGGGGTGGGGTTTTTTTTGCCCTTATACTCCTCGGGGAAAGAACTGATTACTCCAACTAATTTTATGTTGTTAGGTCTTTGGTTTCCTTGGGATCTGATGTGATGATGTTATATAACAAACACTCACAATTTTTAACTTTCAATTTTATTTGATGCACATAAACTTTATTTATTACTGTGATGGATTTGTTCTAGACTGTGGATCAAGTTTAAATAAGTTCCACAGTTTTAGTCATTTGGATTCTAGGGAAGGGTGGAGTTTCTTCTTATACTAAAACAAACACAAGTACAAGCATGAAGCACGTGGCATGCATCATATTTTCTGACAATTCATTAGCCCAAGCAGGCCAGGCAGAGAACCTATCATCTACTGGACAGGAAATATTCACTTTCTAAGGACAAGGGAACAGGCCTGTGCTCAACAGTGGCAGTGTCTACCAATCAGCTCCTCCACATCTACAACAGCTGTTTCAATGGTTGTTTTCTCGGGATGTTACATAGACATGACATAGTAAGCTGAAAGCATCCAGCTGTGATCCTTATAACTGTGGCTTCAGTGCCCTCTGGAATTACAGTTACAAGGCTTCAAGGGTCTGCTCCAAAGAATAATACAAGCATACATAAAAAATTACCTTTGAAAAAACTAGTCACCATTTAGATTTAGATTTTACTGATATATATTTGGGAAAACTGTCAACATGGGAAAACTTATGCAAAAGAAGTCACTAATTCCTCAAACATGTTTTATTAACTGTGTTTCTTCAATTATAATTAAAAGCATGACTTTTAGTTTAAAATAATCAAAACTGCAGATACAAAGTATTTAGTGACTAAAGCTATTATGTAATCAAATAGACTATAACAAAAGCTTAACTGTAAGGCAAAGCCATTACCTAGAACCTCTATTTCTAAACAAGTAATAACAAAAGTGAAACTAAACACTTTTTAAATTCCAAACAGAGAGAACTGTAAAATCAACCCAACCAAAAATAAATAAATAAACAGAAATGTATTTGTAGAAGTTAATGTCACATTAATAGTATAATTATTAAACAATTTTCAAAATAAATCCGGTAATTTGAAAAGCTACTGAGGGCAAACAATCTGTATTCAGCTTTGGGGAAACATGAATATTTGCAAGAAAAAAAATGGAGAACAGTATTTTATCAAATTTTATATTTTCTGGTCATTAAATATTAAATCTAAAGAATGGAGAGAACAAGTATGTTGCTAATGTTAGAGAGACAATGATCGGCCAAGGTCTTCATTCATTTCCTCTTCCATATAAGATCTTTCAGTAGAATTAAAAGCAGTCTATTTTCATGTATAATGATATTCTAACTACTTTATCTTTAAAAACCTCAGTAAACGAAAATGTCCAGTTTCATTACTGTCCACAACAGCACTGGGGCACAGACTGGACAGATCAGGGGCCTTGGATTTCTTTTGAGAAAAAAATAAACCAATGACTTAATCAACCTCAGTTGCGGTTCCAGACTTGAAGATGTAACTACTGCAGATTCCAAACGTCCATGAGCATTCACTGAATGACACTGTGGAACATGTCATGTCGTAGCTCCTGTCAATTCATTTGAGAGATACTATCAAGACTTTCTTTAGGGCTATGGAAATATTTAAGTTAGCTTTATGTATTTTTTAAAAAAAGCCAGACTGTAATACAAACTACAAAAGAAAATCCTTCCTCCCCCTAATTTAGATCCATAAAAGAAAAAAGATAAATTTCCAGAAGCAAAGACAGAAAGAAAATTTTTTTTAAAGTCAGACTAACAGACTGTATAACACAGGTGGTGGGAAATCTCTGCCTCTGCCCTAAGATGTCACATAGTATGTTGGAGCAAGAGGGAGAAGGTACAAGCAATTAAATATATTGCTAGGAAGCATAGAAAACAGTACATACCCATGTCTCCAAACTCCAACCCCAAGAGAGACCCAGAGAACCTCAGAACCCCTCATGGGAGTTCATCTGATCTAAAACTCTGTGGAATAAACAAAGTCATATTAAGACCACTGACACAGGCAGGCTGAGCCTCAGCAGGATGAAAACTGTTAGCTGTAAAGTGACACAGGAACAGGGTGGTCCAGGCAACACTGAAATCTAGGCAAGGTTAGTGAGATCACCAATTACATTTGGGAAAGGGAACTGGCCTAGGCAACAACACCCCGCCATGTCAAGGGTCAGAAATCATCTAAGGAAGGGTGAACTTCGCTTCTGAAACCAGGCAGAAATTCAACCCCACAGGCAAACTTATGGGTCACTCCTGAGACTCTGGATAGTCAGATCTGAACTGCACAGAAAGGTAAACACCTCTCTCAGCAGTAACGATAATTTAATAAGACTTCTCAGGCAGAAGAGAGCTTTTCCTGATGTTCTAATCATGGAAGAAATTTAAACTGGTATTTTTATTTAATTTTAATTTTTTTTAAATCTTCATTCTCGCTATTTGTTTTCATTTCTTATATTGCTCTATTAGATTTAACACTATTTCCATTGTGTCCTCTCAAGTATTCTGTCTTTCAGCCCATATACTTTCTCTCTCATTTCTACTTCATGTCATCTTGTTCTCTTTCCCAGCCCCTCCTCTACAGACTCCTAAATGCAATTTTTTTTTTTTTTTG
>NC_022031.1:25555558-25586976 GCF_000317375.1 Microtus ochrogaster
TTGGTAGACCAGGCTGGCCTCGAACTCACAGAGATCCGCCTGTCTCTGCCTCCCAAGTGCTGGGATTACAGGCGTGCGCCACCACCGCCCGGCTAAATGCAATTTTTGAATGTCAACAATCTTTAGGGTCTGATTTCCCTAACACTTTCCCAATTCTTCTCTTCTATTTACTATTTTATATGAGTTCCTGGTGACACTCAATTTACTGTCTTTCCATACCTACAGTTAGTAGGTGATATACCAGCCAATATTATCTTCTTCCTTTATTTCGTAGTGATCATTAGACTTAAGGGAGATAGCTGTTTTTAACTATTACTGAGTTTCCATAGTAGGTCTTCCCACCAGTGGCGTTCTCCTCAAATACTCTATTGGAGGTGAGCTGGATATTATACTTGATGCCCCCCTGAGGAAGTGAGCTATAAGTCTAACATATGAGATAGCAGGCGAAGACATATTAACCCTGCTACAAGTGAATAGTGGTATATTATCTGTGCTTTAATAAACAAAGCTTGTCTGAAGATCGGTGCAAAGCAGCTACACTATTCACCCATACAGCCCAGGCAGTGATTGCACACACCTTTAATCCCATACTAGTTAGTCATTGAGGCAGGGTGGTGGCAGTAAATAAACACTTTTAATCCCAGCCCTAGAGAGGGATATAAGACAAGAGAAGACAGGTTTCAGTCTCAGTCTCAATCTGAGGATTCATGGAGGCAGGATCACCCATTTTTGGTCTGAGGTAGATGTAAGAGCCAGTGGCTGGCTGCTCTGGTTTTCTGATCTTCAGGTTGAACCCCAATATCTGTCTCTGGGTTTATATTATTCGTGCTACACAAACTAGTCCCAGAAGAAAAATGCCAAAAAGAATTTCTAATTTCAACACAAGAAATAAAGGACATATAATAAAAATCCACAATGACCTAATCTTAGCTATACAAATATTAACAAAGAAATAATGATCATGAAAGTAAAGAAAATAGGACTCCTCCCAAAATTACCAATTCAACAGTAATAAGATTTCCAAAACAAGGTATCCAGAATGAAATACCAGACAGAGAATTCAAGAGGATGATACAAAAGAAGACTGAGCAAATTCTAAAAGGACATGAATTCCCTATGGCAAGATAGCTTGCTTAGCTTTAATACAAGTTGCCAGGGGCTTGGTCCTGACTCAACTTGATATACAGGACTTTGTTGACACCTTAAGGAAGGCCTTACCTCCTCTAAGTTGTGGACAGGGATAGGACGGGGAAAAGCAGGAAGGTAGAAAGAAAGGAGAGAGGGGAAACTGAGGCTAGTATATAAAATAAAATTAAATAAAAAAGAATATTAACACCTGGATAAAAAAGGCGATCAATGTATGATATGAAATAAATTTAATATGGATAAATAAATACTTAAAAAAATCAAATGAAAATCTGGGAAAAGCTAACTGAAAAATTCAGTGTTAAACTGTAACACTTGCATAAGTCATGGAACCTGGAAACGTTGACCTTGTAGTTCCTTCACACTGAGTGTTCATGGGACTAGAAGGTACTCTACACACTACCAGAGAAGAAAGCTAAAGACCAACCCAGATACAAATTTGCGATCTACAATGGTGACCACCTGCAATAGTGACATAAGTATTGTAGGAGTAACCAACCACTCTCATTTGAGGTCCACTCCAAGAGTTGGTAGTCATGCATGGCCCTGCTGGGTAGCTCAGAGCCTGAGACTGGATAGGCCATAGGTCTAGAGGAAAATCACGGACTACTGCTGTGCTCTATGGAGTATAGTAACAAAATGATTTCTAACAAGATTTTGCTACATCCACAGATCAGTGTCTCAGCCATCATCAAAGAAGTTTCCTTTGGTAGTAGATGGAAATATACAGAAACCCATAACTTGATAATGTACAAAGAGTAAAAAATTTTAGAACACTTAGTACTATATGGGATATTTATCAAACACCTCCGCTCAGAGCTCATAAAAGGAGATGAAAGACTGTAAGAACCAGAAAGGATGAATGACTCCAAAGAAACATTTCTAGACATAATAGGGTGTACATATGGATTCACAGAACATAGGGAAATCACTCACTGTTCCTGTACAGGTTTAAGTAGACTGGGTCACAGTGCCGAGTGGTTTAAGTGGATGTGAGTTATGTAAGTTCCTATACCTATGCAAGAAGTTATCTGTACTGACATCCACTTGCAAAGGAAAAAAGTATATCTCACTGGGTATATTGACCATGATGCAGGTTGGCCCCATGCCCTGTAGTAGATGGCTAATACAAAACAAACTCAAAGCTTTTATAGACTTTTCATCTCATACTGTTCTATGTGGACAATATTTGTCTTATTGGTCATCTGTGTGCATATTATGGTTTCTGTTTGTATGTTTATGTATGTAAGCAAGTTTCTTGGTTTTGTTTATTAGTTTTTCTTTTGTGTTTATTTAAAAGAGAAAGGACACGAACTTGGGAAGGTGAGTAGAATCTGGGAGTAGGGAGGAAGAAGCATGGTCAGAATATATTGTGTGAAAAAAAATTTTCATACAAAAAATATAATAAAAGAAGATTTAAAAAATATCTTTTAAAGATATCGTATAACCCAAAAAGCCTAAAACATTTTATATTTGGTTCATTTTAGAAAATATTTGTGCAACTATTATGTAGATTTTTAACATAAAAATAAAACATAAGAAATAACTTAACAAAGCAAAAATCCAAATTAGTAGAAACCCTTACCAATGAAAGGATCAAAGAAAACACAGAAGACCAAGGATTGAAGAGTAAATAAACAAGAACATTTATGTATCAATAAAGATAAAACAAAAAGAAAGTATAAGCAAAGCAAGTGAGATACATAAGATATAATTGAGATACATAGGATATAATTAAGTGAGATACATAGGACATAATTAAGTGAGACACATAGGATATAATTAAGTGAGATACATAGGATATAATTAAAAGATCAATTTACAAATCAAGGACATAGACAAAAGTGAAAAATACTAAAAGTTGTTCTCCATAAAACAAAATGTCAAATTTCCTAAATCTAGAAAGAGATACAGGCATTTCACAATTCAAAATAGACAAGACTAGGAAAAAATATGTCACTTAATATTAACCAATATATAGATCAAAGAAGGAGTATGGAAATGACATACATAAGACTGTAGGGCATACTTCCAAACATATGTTCCAATATTTTGTGTAATTCTGAAGTAATGGATACATTTCTAGGAACATATGTCCTCCTAAAATTAAAACAAGATCATTAACATATCTACACACATAATAAGATTAAAGGAATACCTAAATATCTTCCAATTAATCTTTCTTGAAATGCCCAATCCCAGACTTATTCATAGCTGAAAACTATCAGACTTTACAGATCTAGCCCTAATCTTTCTCAAATTATTCTATAAGACAGAAAGGAAAAAAATGCTACGAAGCCCATTTTATGAATCTAGTATTACATGGATATTCAAGCCAAATAAAGACACAAGAGAAAAAAATATAAAAGTCAATTTTCTGTTGAATATGAATGCAAATATTCTCGATAAAATATGAACAAACCAAAGTCTACAACATACTCAAAAGATCACTGTTATGATGAAGTTGACTTCATTCCAAGGAGGGAAGGATGGTTCAAACCATGCAAATCAACAAAGGTAAGAAATTACATAACTAGGTTCAAGGATAGAAATAAATAGATATAGAAAAAGCACAACATTTTTTCATGACACAGGAAAATAAGAAAAAGAATCCCTTAAACCCTAAGAAGAAAAGGCACCCACTTTGACATAATATGGCATATTTATATTCAACAACACACTAAATGGAAAAGATTCAAAGCATCACCACAGAAGGGTGTTAACCCCTTTTTTACATGCTGAAGTCAATAGAGAACTTTAACTCTTAGTTATAGAAATAAGATAAAAGACAGATATAAGAGATACAAAAGATTTATACTATTTGAAGAGAAACTAGAGCTGGGCAGTTGTGTAACAAGCCTTTAATCCCAGCACTCAGGAGGCAGAGGCAGGGAGATCTTTATGAGTTCAAGGTCAGTCCTGTCTATGGAGTGAGTAAGGTTTAGGACGGCCAAGGTTACACAAAGAAAGTCTATATTGACAAATAAAACAAAGTAAGACAGAGAGATTAAACAACTGAATATTAATTTTTAAAAATGTTGAACTATTGACAATATTCTTCCATTCTTCCTTATTCTCCACCCCAAAACTTGACTATACCATTTTTCTGATGAAGAAACCACAAACCTCAGTTACAGAATATAGAGAAATCAAGTTGGTACTAATCTGGAATGTTTGTCCTTACGAGAGAGCTTTAATAGTGCTGAGAGTTGCTATGCACACTACTGGTTGACACAAGAATCTCATCCTGCTATAAACCCTGTGAGTTACAATAACCAGCCTGAAAACACACAACCACTGGTGAAACAGTAGCATAAATGTCATGAGAGAAAGAACTACCTTCAAGGTCCACATTTAATTTAAGATTAAACTTCTACCTAGAACGTTTATGTAGCCAAGAACCTATGGCTAAATAGGTTCTAGGTCCTAGAGGAGAACTTACTACTATTATTCTGCTAAATGGACATGGTACTAAGCTAAACTCCTAGTGATTTACTGTTATATTCATAGATAGTTCATAGTTTTACCCATAGAGATACTTGTTTCTGCAGTACATAGTGAACCAAACTCCAGTGGAAGGCCAAACATCCAAGAATATGTGGACAGCATAAACTGGATTTGATGGGAGGATGAGAGAGAGAGAGAGAGAGAGAGAGAGAGAGAGAGAGAGAGAGAGAGAGAGAGAGAGAAAGATATATATGTACTGCAGAAACAAGTATCTCTATGGGTAGAACGATGAACTATCTGTGGGTATAACAGTAAATCACTAGGAGTTTAGCTTAATACCATGTCCATTCAGCAGAACAATAGTAGTAAGTTCTGCTCTAGGACCTAGAACCTATATATATATATAGAGAGAGAGAAATAGAGACAGAGAAACAGAGACAGGGAGGGCAGGTAAGAGGGGGTGGATCTGACAGGAGATATTGTGACTATGAACAAAAAGCACCTGTACAAATTTCTCAAAGACTTAGTTTAAAATTTCAAAAATAAAAAAAAAAATATTTGGACAGGAATTTATTTTCTAACCACTTTTTAAAGATGTAAAGTTATATAGTTAAACACAGTCACTTTTGACATTTAAAGCATATCCAGACATAAACTTCACTAATTTCTAATAGTCTGTTTACAAAGGAATCCATAAAACCTTTCTCTTCCTAATAAACACAGATAAATGGGTGCATGTGTTTAATCATAGCACCTGAGAGGCAGAGACAGGAGGATTACTGTGAGTTCAACATCAATCTGGTCTACATAATAAACTCCAAACCACTCAGAGCTACATAATGAGTCCCTGTTTAAAAAAAGATACAAAATGTAGTAGATGAATATAACACATGGTTAGAAAAAAAAAACAGCAAGGGGTATCTTATAATTGGATAAGCATTAGAATTTCAATTATTAAAACAAGCATTTTTTAGAATACCTCTGTTGCATAAAACAAACTTTTATGAAGTAATATTTTAAAACATTTCTACATGTATAAAATTTTAATTAAAATGAGTAATTAACATAGTATTACTATCAAGAGGTACCAATGATAAAAATAGTTTGAAAACAAATTAAATACCTTCAGATTATATTTATGAGCTTTATCCATAATCGTTGGTACCAAGTGATCAGTAGCTTCTCCATTCTCATCACTCAAATCAGGTGGGTACCAAGAAAGGGCCAGGACTCCTAATAGTGAAGAATAACGAAGAATGAAAAGCAACGAGAGTGATCGCCATATGAGTTCCAAGTACATTCAAAGGGTATTACAGCAATTTGATTACTTTATCCAATATTTATGAACTATTTTAAGCAACCGATATCTTTTCAAATTAACATACTACACATTTTAGAATAATTAAGTCTCTTAGCAAGAAGGCACGTAGTCCTTCTAAAAGCTCTCCTACAGAACACAACCCTCTCCTCCGGTTATTCACATTCACATACTATTTGCAGTATTTACTATGTTTGATGGATAGTACCATCATATTATTGTTAACTAACGACCACAGTTTTTACTAATGTCAAGCAGTCCTGTGGAGTCTAATAAAACTGTAAGTTTATAAGCTAACCATTATGGTACCAGCCAGACTGAATTACTATAAACATTAGGTCCCCACCTATGTAGCCTTCCTCCCTGTTTACACCCAGCAGTAACTGATTTTTCACCCTCTATAATTCTGCCTTTGCCAGAATGTCATAGAGCTGAAATCATAAAGTATGTAGCGCTCTACAACTGGCCCCATTTGCTGGGTAATTTGTATTGTAGATCTTTCACGATGTCTCGTGACTCAGTCATAGTTTTCTACTGCTGCATAGCCATTGTGTGGATGTTTAATGTTCCTATTAAATGACATGCTAGTTGCTTTTAAATTTTGGCAACTATGAATAAAACTTCTATAAGAACCTATATGCTAGGGTTTTTATTTTTAAACACATAAATATAATTTAACCGAAGATTTAATACAGGAAAACTGATTGGAGTTGTTCCCCATAGTACTCACTTATTTCTGTACTAAGAAATTACACTTTAGGTATTAGAAACACCAGACTACAGAGAAATCATTAACTACAGTTAACATATTTAAGACAAACACTTCAAACCTCCAAATATAAATAGAGAAATGCAGGACAGTAGAGACAGACAGCACGGGTATCTCAAGTAATCAATATTTTTTTTTCTACAAAAGGAAAGAAATAATCTTATATAAAGGAAAGCTTGTAGAATTAAGAAATCAAAGCAGCCAAAATTCTACCATGGAGAAGGGCAGGGCTAATCCAGTGTCACCATTAGCTGAGGATCTATTGACAATCTGAAGGTTGTTAGTGGAGCAAAAATCAGTTTTCTGCAGGGATGTGGTCACTAAGAGGTGATCCATGCTTCAGGAGATGGCCTTATCGTGCACATATAAGCTGCGCTAACTGGACTCAGTAGGTTTATAAAAAGAGCATATGAGTTTGAAAATGAAAAGTGATGGTGGCTGGGGCTAGGGGGAGAACTGGAGGGGAGAGAAGGGGGACTAGATTTATTAATACATATTAAATGCATGGATGAAATTCTTAAACAGTAAAGAGTAAGAAGCTGCAGGAGACCTAGATTTCAACACTTAATTTTCTCAGAGTTCTAATATGTTAGAGAAGAATTTTAGCTGGAGGAACAAAGTGGCCCTTTCATTAAAGCTAATGGGGGAAAAGGCTATCTTTGTCTGCTATCCATGGACAGCGAAAAAGCAAAACATTGAACAGAGCAAAGAACTAATAGTGGATAGAGATCTAGGGATGTTACGGCTATTGAAGAGGGGAGTTGCACCTAGATAATGATGTTGGTGAGAATCAAAGTTGGAAGAAAACTGATCAACATACAGCCCAGGAAACAAACTTCCTTCTCAGAAAAAGCAATGAAAATAAACACACATAAGGGAAGCAACCCATATCAAAAAGCCAAAAGGCACACAAAAATTATGAAAAATGAATTCTTCCATATTCAAACCATGATTCTATTTCTAATAATTTCTAACAGCTATTGATCTAATAGCATAGAATCATGAAGCATGGGCAAGAAGAAATGCCATGACAACAAAGACCTACTCAATAATAAAAAGGTACTAGCCGAGTGACTAAGCTAGGAATGACAGTGATCCCGGAAGTTAGTCTCCTCTAGGAGTGAAGCAGCTCTAGGAAGCAGTAGCCTGCAGCCTGCCTTCCAGTGCTCACGTGTCTCTGCTGCACTTTCTGCAGATACTTAGGTGAGTCAGCATCAGCATTCTCAACAGCAAAGACAAAGCAGTCATTCAGGAAGCTATCTTCTTGAGCTCAAAAGCATGTTTCAGAGAATAATGAATAAAATACAAGCAAACACAATAAAGAAATCTAAGGAAATAAAGCATCAGGCTTTATTAATGGAACTCCAAAGACAACAGACCTGGCTATGTAGAACCCTCAGATGTTGGCTCTAGAGACTCTACATTTCTCAGACGCCAGATAATACACTGTCATTGGTAAGACTTTATGAATAAAGATACGTACTCTGAAATCATACAAAAAAAAAGAGGAGGGGTATGGGTGACATAAGAATAACTGATCACTTTTCACCAGTTAAGTTAAATGTTTACACTGCAATGCTATAGTGATATTAAAAATAAATAAGAATGACTACATATACTAGGCCAAAAGAGACTGCAAGATTGAAAAACTCACATTAGTGTCAGATAAGGCACATAAAAGATGAAGAAAAGACCATAAACAGGACAAGTGGAAATGCAAAATGGAACATTTAAAACCTCGTTACATTAAATAAAAATGAAACTGACACAGAAATTGAAAAGGAGTAGTTAAAAAAATAAAGCCACACTGTATGCTACAGAAAGAACAGTTGAAATGCCCAACACATAACTACAGAAGCAAACACCCTCAATCATATAATGAGATATTATCGCTAATAACAATGACTAAAACTGTTATCTTTAACAACAGGTGAATCACAGAATTCTGTGCAATGCAAATCATAACAAGCAAACAGGGTAGCTAAATACATTTTGCTGTCATTAGAAAGGAAACAATCATAACTTCACAGTGACAGAAATCAGATACAGCTGCCTGAGTGGGGTCAGGATCAGCAGTAAAGAGGGCAACAGTGATCCCAATTTTAGCTAGGCAGGGAGAAAGGTCCCACTGCACTCAACTCATGACCCTTTTTCTTCAGCTTTCCCAAGGGGGAAAAAAAAGTACAGCTTAATTCAGGGATATGAATTAAGATTGTAACTAATAAAAGTATAAAAACTGATAAGTAATTTATTTGCCCACCCATATTATTTATATATGTAAACAAAATAAACTAATTACCAACCAATTGAGGCTGAGCTCATTTGTCTCATGTGAGTTTCTATGACAGAAGGGTCCCGAGAGCTGTAACTTCCTAACTCAGGATAAAAGTTGGAGCCAATGTCATCTGGTGGAGTATGTCTCCCTTGTGGATAGTTCTTAGCTATTCTAGGGTCCCAGTGCTCCAGGACGGGATGATTCCAGTGTATGTATTTGCCATCAAATTGTGGATTTCCATACCAACTGTAATAAAATACGTGTAAAAAATAATTCAGAGGAGGCAATTCTTCCAGGGTCGCCTCAGAGGCTTTGGATGGCCTCACAGACATGTCAGCAGCTTTTGGGTTCTTCGTATTTCTTTCCATGTTGATTCTATCACTCTTTTGGAAGTCAGCTTTGTTTCCCAAGGGGGCGTTTCGTAGATGAAGTTCTGGAAGGAGGTCAAGCCCAAAAGGAGTTCCAAAGGATGCTGTATTTGGCCTCAGCATCTTTAAGCCCATCATCAGAGAGAAAATAAATAGAATAAAAAGTGACAAAATGATGCAAGTCTTTCTTCGAAATTTTGCCATGATGACATTCTTTAAATTCCAAAATTGTGAATAGTTTGCTGCAATTCATTTTTAAAAAGATGATTAGTAAATAATATTAATGTTTTCTACAGTATTTAAAATGAAAACTAAAATCCATTGACTACATTAAACAGTAAAATATAATAAACCACCAAATACTATTAAAAAACATGCATACACACACGCATGCCCACAAACACTCATACATATCCAAGAGATACTGATTTAGAAATAGCCCTATATATACACCAGTAACATTTAGTCAGGGGAACTCAGGAATCTGTTTAATAAAATAAATTTGTATCATGTGAATAAATTTTGTGTATACAGAATATACAGTCAATAATTCATATATAAGGACTAAATTTTAAAATGGTAGTTAATGAGAGGAAACATTTAATTGTCCATATTTATGAGTCTTTTCAGTAAAAACACAAAAACAGTGATAAAGTTTTAAAAAGGGTCTTAGAATTGTTGACTCAGGCTGGTGAAATGCACTAGTCAAGGTATATAACAGAAACACAACTGAGTTTGGAATTTGAAAAATATATTAATCATGGGACCCTTGATAACTCACTGAGACTCTTTATTAAGTTTTATCATTTTGTTTTTTGATATAATTTCTTTTATGGACAATATAAGGTAATGTTGGCAAAAAAATAAAAACGACAAGTATATAATTACTGATTATTACTTAAGATTTGAAGTAAATGAGGAAAGAAACATAAAAAGAACATTAAAGATAGTGTGTGTGTGTGTGTGTGTGTGTGTATGTGATTTCTCGTTCTTAGATAGATCCATCAATACATAAGCAAAATTTGCAATTATGGACACTACCTTTGTATCTCTGCCCCCATACTTGCCTATAAATTTAATTCCTTAAGCTGTACCATTATTTCTTGTATTACAGATTTTATTCATTTCAAATGACTATTATATCATCACAAAACCAATTCCATCTTTAGCAATCAACAACGAAGGGTATCTCAATCTTCTTAACAAGTCACTCAATCACTGTATTAAAAAGTCTGAGCTCTGTCCCTGCTAGGCCATCTTTCATAGTGCTGGAAGGTGCTATGAAGGTGGCTGGGGTAGGAAAGGTATAAGTGGTCTTACCCGGTGCTACAATACTGATCTGCCAAATATGCCTACTGGTACCTACTGTGTGTAAGTAACCAGCTGCTCTCTGGATTACATTTAAAGCATGCTCTACAGGGATAAGTTCATGCCTGCTACCTGTAAACATGGTCAAAATCCATGGCTAGGTAAGTCAAAGGTTTCCAGGAGAGGTTTTGATGGTCAGACTTCTAAATGTTTATATATTCATAGATTTGGGACGCTCTTGGCTGTACAGAGAAACTTCTTACTGTCATTGATCGTAGTTAATGAAGAGATTCATTACTGAACAAATTGCTGAGAATAGAAAGGAAGTGCTTAATTGGAGCTATCTTCTTGTCCCTACAACATCGGAACGAACATGGAACACTGCTGGAGAAGAGCAAAGCGAATGTAAGAAAGGTAAACTTTGAAATGCTGTCCTCTGGACATGGCCTGGATGCTGCAGCTAAGAACTCAATAGCAGCTGTCCTTAACTGAATAAGAACTAGAGAATTACAAATTCCAGCATGGAGCAGTTCACCCAAGGCCCAGAATCTAGCTGAGGAATATTGGGAGTTGATGACACTTGGAGGAAGCCAGTCTCATTTTCTTTGGGGCGTGGCCACCTCCACATTGCCCATACCACAGGAGATGACCCCACACCCATATGTTCTTGTGCAGCACTAAGTAAAATAATTAATTAGTTATGAGGTTATAAAGTCAGGAGATGGGACTCTGGGATTCTGGAAATTTGTAATGTGGAGAGTAGGTAAAGTTAAGATACATTGTAAGCATATATAAAATTTTCAAACCATAGGTAAAAATTATTATTTAAAAAATTTTAGCTCTGTAGTAACAATAAGTGCAAATTTCTATCTTTGCTTCCCTAGCCCGATGTTTCTACACTTTTCTCCACTGCAGTTCTCTCACTCATAGGATTTTTGTCCACGTGAAGACTTATTTCCCATCTGATAATATATCACTAAGCAATTATGAACCATGAACAATTTACTTATGATGATAAGGATGAAAAGATGGGTGGCATGACAACATCCCAGAAGTAGCACATGGCAGCTGGATGTGGTGACACACACCTTTAGTCCCAGAACCTGTGACACAGAGGCTGGTAGAACTCTATGAGTTTCCAGGCTACCTTGGAACTTCCATGCCAGCCAGAGCTACCTAGTAAGGTTCTGTCTCAAAATAAATAAACAAATAGGCTCTGTTTTAACATAAACGAAAATAATAATAATAATTAATAATAAAAACCAACCCAGCATATGGAACTGAGCATGTCATTCAGGCGTTAGAACATATGCCTAGCAATGAACAATTCCTTGGGTTCTAGGTTTGACCCTTAACCCTGCAGAATACAAACAATAAAGCGTAGTCTTTATTATCTCTAAAATAATATTCAAGGTACAAGACAAAGCAGAAATCTGCCTCCTCTTCCTGATTCTTCTCCTAAAGACTCCTGAGTAGAAAGCTCTATTGAGGCAGCAGCGTTTTCCTTTAATGCTGGCATTCCTAACACTCTACACGGTGTAAACTATATGTGTACAAGTTTTCTATCCCATAGAAATGGAGGTCATTTGTACTCTAGGAGATCCCAACAAATATTATCATCACTGATCACTACTAAGCTTACTCTTTGGCCCTCCTGTTTCTGACACTGTCATGTGTTTGGGCAGTATGTCTATAACATAGTAATAGTCTATAATAAGCAATACTATAAAAGAAAATTCATGAAAATTCAATAGTTTTAAAGTCCATCTACACAAATTACTGTCTTAATATCTGTGCCAACACAGCGCCTCTGGACTCTAAAACAAACACTAAAACACTAATAGTGCTTGAACACTTCCAAAACACTGCTCTCGCAAGAGACAGGCAAAGGAACTACTCACCTGGTTTTAACTAAAGAATGGTTTCAGAAGTTCCTTGTGAGAAAAACAAAAAAGCCTCTACAAGTCAACTGCAGGTGTAGAGGTTCTCAAAAGCAGGAAGCTCAAGGTACTGGCCAGTGACAACTTGTCCTCATCAAAGGGAAGTTTACATGTCCCAGAGTTCCACAACTGGTTCTCCTGAAATCATGTTATTTTTATGTTTGGTGCTTTTAATCTTTTAAAATGATACTTAATGTGGAAGTCTAGTGATTTCCAATAAAAAAAAGTATTATATACTTAAACAGCTAAGAGATCTAAACGATTATTTTAAAAGTATCTGCTCATATTAGAAACTCAGAAACACCAGTTTCCCTTTTAAAATAATCAAATTATAAAGATTCCTCCTACTTATTCTTCTGTGTTCATACTACGTTCTTCTAATTTTATGCTATAAGTACCTAGAGACAGACCAAACTAGTGCTAAGAACACACAACGCATCTGAAACTTTTGGAGTCTTGCCCCGGGTCAGATTTACTGCAAACTTCATTCAGAAGTCCAGTCAGGCTTCCCTTTTGATCCTCACAACCATCTATGAAGCAGAACTTCATGTTACTGGCGATGGAACTATGCAAATGAGGTTTTGCAAGCTTTTGAGCCAACTGGCAAACAGCCAAGTAACCTGCCACTAAGCACCCAGCAAGGGCAAAACATAGGGCTGCAACGTGGGCTCCTGCCTCCGGCCTAGGTGGCTTCAAATATAGAAGACTTTACTACAATGATTTTTGCGCCTTGGAAGCTGACAGACGAAATAATCAATGGTTTCCTTCCTGAACTGCGGTCCACACTTAATGAGAAGGCAGCTCGTGATCACATACTAGTTACTTACTATGGAGTAAGAGTCTCAGCTTTCTGTATTACACAGACTACAAGCCGTAAAATTGAGGTTTTCATGGCTTACAAACCGCTCTTAGAGTGCAAGAAAGTACTGCATAAAAGTAATTTAGAAATCTGAATTAGTTTTACCAAAACTTACATTAAATTTGCATTTTTCTTTAAAAATGCCGCCTACAGAGTACCGTCCTGTCTCATTTATTTGTCTTTCTAAGCTCATACAAACAGATTCACACGAGTGCTGATGTTAGTTAGTTTTTAGGACTTCTCCATCTTCCCCTCTATTATCTGTAAGTCCTTGACACAAGAAAACGAAAGTTTTAACCGCTTGTACCCTCAACTTGTTCCTCCGCAAATGGAAAAGAAACCGGGCACCCTCCTCCAGCGAGGGGAAGTCCACAGTACCGAGGCAAGCGTGTTAAAGGGGAACAAAGACCTCGGAGGGCGGTCTAGTCCAGGCCGCCTTCGGGGCTCCAGCTAGGCTGGGACAAGGCGCCGCGACGGCCCGGGCCCTCCAGACGCACACCAAAGTTTGGGGCTCTAGGAGGAGGGGTGGGCTGGGGAACCGCCTCGGGGCAAACTTGCAGCTTGTGGGGTGCCGGGCAGCCGGCCAATGTCGGGCTCCCACGCGCTGCCGGCATTAACATAGCGGGAAGCTGGCAGCCGGGCCGAGCGGGATTAGATTCCAAGGCGCCAGGGACGCAGGGTCAAAGGGCGCAGCGGAAAGGAGGCCTACGATTGGCTGGCGGGCAAACGCGCGGGCGCTAGCAGTGGAGTCCGTGTGGGCCGTGGCTTAGGTGTCCCGCAGCTACTCACCTGGGGCTGGGGCCTGCCACCAGCGGGGACTCGCCGACCGGACAGAGGGAAGGAGTCCTGAGTCCTGCCAGGGAAGACTGCAGCGGCCACCGCCACCACCTCCGCCTCGTCCCGCCTCCCAGAGGGCAGCGCGGGGAGCGGTTCGGGGGCGGGGCTCCGCGGGGCGGGGCTCTGCGGGGCGGGGCTCCGCGGGGCGGGGCTCTGTGGGGCGGGACTAGAGCCTCCTAGCCTGTCCTGGCATCAAGCAGGGGTCAGGGTGGAGGCCGCAGGAGGAGCGATGGAAGGCTAGATTCCCATTAAGATCTCTGACATTTTAGCCTTTAAGACTAAGCAGTGACACTGGTCAAGTTGTCATGTTGCTTGTTATTTATATTTCATTAGATGTTTCCAAAATTTTAAAGCTAAAAATGTGTTTTAGTTTATAAACGACAGCAAACCAGAAGTAGACAGACAAAGATAGGTGGAAATTACAGGTCTACCAGGAATCGCACGTGTCCAAGGACAATAAAAATCGAGAATAAGTCAGGTGCAAGAAAAGAAAAGAGCTTTTGTAACAGAGGCTACAGCTGGGATTTGCATCTTACATCAGCCTCAGACACCAAGAGGATTTTGTTTTGTTTTGTTTTGGTTTGGTTTCATGGTAACCAGGAAACCTTGACTCAAAGCCTGAAACTTGCAGGTGTGAGTATGTGAACAGTATTGTTAAGTCTCCTTTTAAAAAGCTGTTGGTTTTTAAAGATATATGAAATAATTTAAAGAATAATAATTAAAAATATGGCCGGGCGGTGGTGGCGCACGCCTTTAATCCCAGCACTTGGGAGGCAGAGGCAGGCGGATCTTTGTGAGTTCGAGACCAGCCTGGTCTACAAGAGCTAGTTCCAGGACAGGCTCCAAAACCACAGAGAAACCCTGTCTTGAAAAACCAAAAAAAAAAAAAAATTTAAAAATATGCCCCAGTGCTTATTCCAAAAGCTTTAAACCAAAATTATTGTTTTCCTATCACTATTAGGCAACATTTTGCTTTTTATTTTTTTTCTTCTGAAAATAGGTTTTCTAAAAAATCCATGGTTTTGCATGTTGTATAAGTGAAATTGCTCTGAGTTTCTATGCTAACATGTTTTGATACATGTTTATGTTTTGAAATTCCTACACATACGAATCATATTGCATCAACTAACTTATATCTTCCATGTAAACACTCTCTTTTAGGAGCTCACAAGATGGTTCAGCAGTTAAGAGCACTGACTGCTCTTCCAGAAGACCCAGGTCTAATTCCCAGTGTCCATGTGGCAGTTCGTGACTGTAGCTCCAGTTCCAGAGGATCTTACACCCTCGCACAGACACACATCCAGGCAAAACACCAATGTACACAGAATAAAAATAAATCAATAATTAAAAAACTTTTAATTTTTGCCTGAAATGTTATCTAATTTAAGTCTCTTGAATTTGTGCATTTTTCCCTCCATCAAGGAAATGTGTACCTCTTTAGATCCTTATGGCTATGAGACCTTCTGGAAAGATGCCTGTTCTCAGCTTACGTTCATTTTATTTTGGAATGTTGGCTTTTAAAAATTAACTTATATGTAAATAACTAAATTTACTTCATGAGTTACAAATACCTTCACTTCATTGTATGCACTTTTGTGGTATCTTGATAATCAAAATCCATAAAGCTTAGTATACTGGTTGTTGTGTGGAAGAATATTGTAGTCGCATAATCTTTCATTTACATCAGACACAAAAATTTATGGCCAAACTTTAATAGTGGTGTATTAATGTTAAGTCAAGATAAAAATGTTGGTAATAAGTCTATTCAGTGGGCTACTGAAGGCCATCTTATTGTATCGTTTTCAAAATGATCATGAACAATTTTCTTTTGCTTCTAGAACTTCAGCTATGTTTAAGTTTAGTTATGAGATATATTAGATACAAATAACTGAACATGAAAAATATAGACAATACCTAATCAACACTAATTTTTATATACCTATAAATTTTTGCAACCTCATTTTCCTTATTGATGTTATTTGAATTATGTTAGCTAAGATTGGGTCTTTATTCATTTTTATAAGTATAAAATACTTGGAATAAACCAACCAAGATCCATTAAAAAATTCTGTTTGGATATTTATTGTGCTTTAATGAAATTTGAGAATTGAATTCATAGATTTTTTTATGGTTTAGAGAAAAGTCTTCAGTGAACATGTTATGTATATAGATTTATGTATGGGTCCAGTATGTTCTGTAATGCTTTTTAATTCATGCTATTAAAGTTTTTGCAGGTTTTTATTACAAAGATTTCTCATAATTATTGCAAAATTGGGCACAATTTTCTTTACATTACATATTGTGTGGTTTGATGCTATGGTAATGGTAAAATTCATGAGACCCCGAGATAAATTTCAAGCGCTGCAAAATAAAATCCCAGCAGATTATTAACATTATTAGCACAAGGGGACAATCATTTTCTATTTACCACGCTCATGTCCAAAAGATATGCTCACCTTGTGTGCATACTTTCCCTTCTGTTATATATCCAGTGTCTGGAGACAACTGTTTTATTTATAAAGGCGATTTTTTTTTCACTTTTTAATTCACCTTGTCATCTTCAATATACATTAACTTGATCTTCAGTGCAATATCTTATAGTCCTAATGACAGCATCGATGTACTACTCCAAGCTTATTTCAATACCATTAAATTTTTACCATGAATTTTAGGTGTGATATGGGTTTTTCTTTACATAGTTATTGATCCTGATCATTCAGCTTACTAAGTATTCTATTTCCAATTGTTTAGCATGAATACTTGCTTAGTTGATCAAATTAATTTTAGTATTTATTGATATAGTCATAGTTTTCTATTCTAATACATTTATTTTATTAATATATTTCTCTGATGTTGAATGAAAACTGTATTTACTTAGTATATATTTACTTTATAAATATGTATTTGTATGCCCACTCTAAAACAGTCATTTATTAGTGCCAGGGAAAATCAATTAAAAAGGATTCGCGTTGCATCACCTAGTGTTTGGAAGAATGTGCAGTAGTGTTTTAAAAGTGAGTTGAAATTGGAGGTAGTGTCATGTCCTGCAACTCTGACCACTCAGTTCCTCCCCTTCTTTCCTTCCTTCCAGTTTTCTTATATCGTCACATATTTTGTTAATTAAAACTACAGTAGAGAAAGAATGTACGCTACATTTAATAGGTTAGTTACATCAAGAAAACAGAACTCTACATGCATTGATTTAAGTGTAATGTATCAATGGTGGTCAGTCATGGAGGAAGCCATTAAAACGCTATAGAGAGGGATACAGTCCATACGTTTTTCTCATTGATTCCTTTCATGTATTAGCCTAACATAATAACCTGCTGGCCTAACACAGTAACTCACAAGCAGCCTTTGATTTCTACTCTCATTTAATTACGATAATAGTTCCAACACCATAAGGTGCCTGTGGTTTCACTTATCCCATTAATGAAGCATCAGCAACCATTATTTTCCTATGGGCATTAGAAATAAATAGCCTTTTTATTTTCTACTCCTACCCAAGTTCTTGCATTTCAGGTATTGTTTGTCCTCCCTCTTTCAATGAGTCTTATCTATCATCTGAATATTGCATGTCCCTCATCCCCCTGCTTTTTCCAAGTTCTGGCCACAAAGTGTCATTTTAATAACTTGAAGCATTATTGCTCCTCTCATCTGGAAAGCAAACTCACAGATGGCAGGAGCACATGTAGACTGAAGTACAGTGTTCAGGGGAAGGCTAGCATTTTAGGCAGTGACAGAGTCCACTAAAGAGCTTCACATAAGAGTACACTTAGGCTCTTTCTCTTCTGTGGCTGAGTTTTCAATACAGTAGATCTGCTCTTACTAACCTCACACTCTCTGCATATTATGCCTTCTTGATAATTCTATTTTGTTGTTGTTGTTGAGAAAATCTTGATGACTACCTATGTTGAACCTGTTCACCGGTTCTTCTTTAGTTTTCCCAGAGTAGAAGTCACTTCTTCCCAATAAGTGGCAACAAAAACAAAAAAAAAAAAAAAAGGTAAATCACCAAGGAAAAACCTGTATGTTTTTCGATCACAGTATGCTTCTTGAATTTCTTGTAAAATCTTCTTTTGTCCATGTGTGTCCTATTATATACTGTTTGATTCTTTTATTCACAGTTCCATTTACTGTTTTGCCACTAATTTTATTTTTGTTGTTTGTGTCATATTTTATTTCATAAATGTTTGATTAGAGAGGCCTATGATAGAATTTGGCATATATTTCTCTAAGAAGTCCAGAGTAGAGTTCTTCACTTTCTACTGGATGGCAGTGGGACTCTTTCTGCTATTTTAGCCCTTTGTTGTCTGTACAAGGCCATCTGGAGGATAACCAACTTTCAGGCCACAAGGAATGAAATTTAACTCCAGGAATATGTACTCACCAATGTTGATGGAATCAAAGAAGATGCTGACCTTTCAAAGTCGTGAGTGAAGCCTGTAAGTGAGGTACATTTACAGAGTTTATAGTGCCCACAATTAGGCAACTTTTTCACCAAATAATTTGGCTTTTCTAAGAATACACTCACACTTGATTTTAAATTCATTATAGGTAACTCAGAACTCTAAAGGCCAAGCCTCTCTAGTAAATATTTTATGACTGCATGTTCCTAGGCATAGGTATTTCTGAGGAATGCAGGTTCCAGTGCCAATTTTTCTCCACATTGATAGAATGCCAGAAAGCTCCTGCCTGGAAAATAGGTGCTGATAGATGTGACTATGCTAATGGCTAGGCAGTCGCAATTTCTTCCGAGGGAGGATGTTCCACTGAGCAATGGTGACTACTGGGCAGGTGCATAGCTACAGATGGAAGCTGATGCAGCACGGAGATTCAACATGTCCTGAGAGGGTAAGTCACTGCAAACGTGGACACAGAACCTCTCAGCATTTGGAGGAATGAAGTTTCATGTACCATTTCCCTGCATCAGTGCCCTGACACATTCAACTAAGTGGCAGATATTACACCATTTAAAATGTAGATTTTTGCCTGCTTAAGGCCATATGATTGGTGCTTCTTCCTCCCCAAAAGATCATGGATTATGGAGTCAATGGCCTTACCCTATCTTCTATTATGGAATAGAATACATATATAAAGTCAGAAAATCAAAACAAGCCTCATCATGTCTCAAAAATAGATGAACTCCCTTGTGCTCTGTTTCTATAGAAAAGACCAGAGGCAGTTCATCTCAACACAAAGATGCTTCAACATGATTTTTTCTGGTCTGCTGATACTAATAGGTGGTTTATAATTCCTTATATTAAAATAGAAAAAGACAAATATAGATTTATTTGCTGATATTTCTTTAAGAATGTTGTCCAAATACACATGCACTGTATTCCTTTAAAAAATTCTATAATGTCAAATTCCGTAAGTACGTGTATAGAAACGTACTCCAACAACCATGTCATAGTAAGTACTTATTGTAAAGTGATCAATGACTCCAAAATATAACTAGATCATAATCTCTTGCATCTGCAAATGTTTGTTTTCAAAGGAGATGTTTCCCACATGATTGTTAACCTTCAGATTCTCTGTCAGGAGGTCTTGATAGAGGGACATTTTGATGTGAATGAGGATTTTGCTTACAGGTATGGCTGTCCGTGCCTGGTGACCACAGAGGCCAGAAAAAGCATTAGAACTGGGGTTACAGCTGGTTGTTAGCAGTCATGTGTGTCCTGGAGCAATCACTGAGCCAGGCCTCTCTAGTTACAACAGAAGGATAATTTCAAGACTAAAGAAGGTCATTGCCATAGTAAAACATCATGACTCTTGCTTTCTGGACTGGGAACAGGGTAAGGAATGTGAAAAAATGCAGTCTGTCTTTGCTGTAGGAGGAGCATAAGCAGCAGACACCCTACAGCTAGCTTCCCTGGGTGCTGAGGCTTCTCTATTAGAGAGCCCAGTCTGCTCAACCCCAACTTTCTGCCCATGTGTTCATCTGTTTGTCATTTATTCATTCCCTCACATTCTTAGTCAGGCCAAGTTGCTGGGAATGATGTATGTAGCTGGTAAATGGTGCCCAAGGAAGGAGAAAGATCTTGGGCAATAGCTATTTGGAACTCTTGTTGGTCGGATAAGGGAATGCGCTTTGGAGAAGCATGTTTATATAGGCAAAGGAAGGAATACAGAAAAAGAGAGAAAGATAGGAAAAGGGATAAAGAAAGGCAGAACATTGAGAAGGAAAAGGCAACAAATAAAGGGATAGAGGGAGCACAGTTTGAAGAGCTAGGTGTAAAATGTGATACAATCAGAATCTAGAGATATATTGGTGCTTTGGGGGAAATTTGGGGAGACCTCAGAAGAAAACTGGAGGCACTGCAGCTTTCTAGGACTCTGTTCAGGAGGCATGCACTCGATTTTCAGAGAAGGTAGTGTGAATTTGGCTTCTTGAAAACCAAGTAAGTAATAGGAGAAAAAATTAGAGATGCCTTGGTTGCTTTCAGTTTAAATACTTTCATGTTCCATTTGGCAACAACCAAACAGTAAGCGGATGGCAGATACTTGGTGGTGGAGTTCTGTTTTGGGTGGCTTTGTGGGCTCCAGGCCAGGTCCTTAAGCAGTCCCTCTTTAGAAGCTTTTAAGTAAGTGGAACCTCCAGAACCCAGGCCTGCAAACATGGAGATGCTGGTGATATAGGCAGATAGGTGGCCCAAACTGGTACCTGTGCTGTCTCATTAACACGGTGATTGCGATGCAGAAGTGACTGCCTTCCAATGGCCAGATGTGCTTCTATATCTCCATCTGGGAGCCCAGTTCACTCAATCCCAGCTTTTCTGTATGTGTCTTCCATCTGTCTGTCTACCCCATTGCCTTTCTGCCCTAATGAGGGCTGTTCCTGAAGCCATGCAAGAAGTAGCAAATGCTGATGTGGCTGTGGGGAATGTGGAACATTTCTTCACTGTTGGTAGAAGTGAGAACGGGTACAGCCACTATCGAAATCAGTGTGGAAGTTCCTTAAAAAGCTAGAAATAGATCTACCATAGGATCCAGCTATAGAATTCTTCAGAACTCAGCAAAAACAAAATTTGCTCATTCATGTTCATTGCTGCTTATTTCACAAGAGCTGGAAAAATTGAAACAATCTCAAAGTCCATAAGCTGATGAATAAATAATAGAAATGTGGTATGTTTACATAATGTAATTTTTCAGCTCTGCAGAAAAAAAATGAATTGCAAAGTTTCAGGTAAATGGAAAAAACTAAAAACAATCATCCTGAGTGAGGAAACTCAGACCTACAAAGAAAAATTCACATTTTCTATCATTTGTGGATGTTAACTTTGACTATATGTGTGCATGTAATTGTGCATGTTGTGTGTGTTAATTTAAAATAACAATATAGGTCAGGAAATTTATAATGGGCCAATGAAGCGATTGAGAGTTTACAAGGAAGTAAGGAAGAACACCGTCATATAGAGGGAATAAAATGTTGGAACAGGAGGCTTCAATGGAATGGGAGTTTGGAAAGATTGCTAAAGACTTTTGCAAAATGTCATCTGAAAAACTACTACTGAAGAGACTTCCAAATATATATATACATACAAACATACAAAAACATTTTAATGGAGTTGCCCTATAATGAAGCAGAAATGACACTACAATGTAAAAAAATAAAACTATAGCATGGTTGCCTCTTGTTCAACTTTTGACCAGTGAGGTTCCACAGAGTCACAAGCATTAGCTTTTTAAAGCCTTTGCTTTTGGTTACTCCTCAGAACTTGACAAGTAAGATCCTATTTCTGGAGATATCACACACTTCAGTGATAAGCCACTGGGAAGGGCAAGGGGACCAAGCTAGTCCTAACCCTGAAGCTTTATCTCTACTGGCTTTCATAGTGATAGAAGCATCCACACCATGGAGGATAAAGCTACCCATTACATTTACCTTGCCTGACTTATCCTCCTGAACCCTATGAACTACAATAATGATTACAAGTCCACTGCTACAATTGTGGCACAAATTTGTGAAAGTAGTCAATCACTGCCTGGTAAAATCTCAGTTCTCCTCCACAAAACAAAGCCCATACCTAGCCCCATGGGCAGACCAGGAACTTGTGGCTACATAGGTCATAGATTCTAGGAGATAACCTTCTACTATGTTAAGGAGACTTAGTAGTAAACCAACTCTTACTCCTGGTGATTTATTATGATACCAGAGATCAGTGCATCTTTCAATCCTCATTAGAGAAGCTTCTTTTCTGAATAAATGGCATATAGTTAGCACAGAGCCCCACAACTGCTCAAGAGAATAATGACTGGAGAGTGATCACCGCTAAATGGGAAATCTGTAATACACCTCCCTACTGAAAGGCTTGAAGGATCATAGCTAAAGAACAAATAAATTTTATGAGCCAGCATGGGCAGATTATAAGGAAGCTGCATTTTCCAGACATAAGAGGGGAAGTTGCACAAAGGAACTTGGTGTCTGTAACAGCATGCACAAGACCCATGCAAGCTCAAACCAGAAGATATTACAGCATAGAAGAAGGAAGTAGTCATGAAATATCACCCATAGTTGAGGAGCTATTGGTAATTGATATTTGCCAGGATAGGGAGAGGGAATTTTCATTAAGAGCATGTCCTCCTGATAAGTAGACGTGAGATAAACTCTAGTAAATGTGTACACATAACCGTATTTTGTCAGCCTGGCAGTGGTGGCGCACATCTTTAATCCCAGCACTTGGGAGGCAGAGGCAGGCAAATCTTTGTGAGTTTGAGGCTAACCTGGTCTACAAGAGTTGGTTCCAGTACATGCTCCAAAGCTACAGAGAAACCCTGTCTCAAACTCCCCCCCCCCCAAAGTACTTTGTCAGCACACATTTGACAGCATGGGTTGAAACTAAGCTTAAAGCTGAGTGAGTAGGGAATAGGGATGAACATGAGAAGAGTCATGACAGGGAAGTGAGTATGGCCAAATATATATGAACATCTCAGATAAATATTAACATATTTTAAGTGGGGACACAAAATTAGGAATGAAATGAGGAGAAAATATGCATTGACTAGAAGGGTGCTGAGCATGATGAAAATGTAATACATGAAACTGTCAAAGAATTAAGGAATTTTATGGGTTAATCTTTTATTTTTTTAAAATGATATAGATATGAATTCTGAACTCTAGAAGCTAGAGAAGAGGGAACTGAGTAGGAACTGAGCTTCTAAACAGAGTGATATTGGAGGAATTCCATCTCATCCCAGAAAAACAGACCAAGTTTCTGACCTTCAGGACTGCAAGAGAATAATTAAAGTTAATGATATTGAATCTTATTAATCTGTAGTTTCAAATACAAGAGAATATAGAGTATAATAAATATATCTTGAATTAATGGAAAAACAGGCAGTAATGACTCACTAAATATTCTATTCACTGGAAGATGCTGAGGCTCACCTAAGTATGTGAGAAGAAAGACTATTATTACACTGTATGTTCTTTCTATTAAAAAATTTAAAAAGGTGATTATGAATTTATTCATTCATTTTATTTTATGTGCATGAGTGTTTTGCCTGCAAGTAAGTATGTGCGCCACGTGTCCTTAGAGGTCAGAGGAGAACATCAGATTCCCCTGAAATTGGAATTATAGACTAGTAACTATGTGGGTGCTGGGAACTGAACCTGGGTCTTCCGTAAGAGCTGCAAGTGTTGGCAATAAAAAAAAAAAAGAAAATTTCCCAGATCCTTTAAAACTGCTTTGGCTGAGAAAAATATATCTCAATGTGTCAATAGTGAGTACATTTATTTAACTTGGGATTTCATTGATATTTATTCTGGCTGTTTTATTTGTTTTCCATTTGTAGATACTGTTCCCCACAGCAACAGAGGCACAGCTCAATTCCATCCCCTAAAGGCGTCTGGAGAGTTCTCTTTTCTCTTAGGATCTCCATTCGAGCAAAACTAAGATTTAAAGCTTCGTCACAGAAAAGAATTTCAGGAGGAACCAGTATGAGGGAAAGTTGCAATTGTAAAGACACTGTTTAATAGGACCCTTAAGCAAAGAGTCTAATAGAGAGAGTACAACCTAAGGAATAAATAATACATACCCACCCGTAAATATGGGTTCTCAAGTAAGTGTCTTTACAAATAGTATACAAAGGCTTTTGTGGCTTTCAAGTTATATCTCCAATAGGTGTGAAGAGCTCTTCTATTTAATATAGCACACAGAATGGCAGTTACAACAAGGTCATATAGAAGAACTCCCTTTTATACCTGAGGTTGTATGGTAGATTTATGGAAGGTATTGTTTATATTTGGGAGTGAGAAAAAAAAGTGCTAGAAATTCAAGTGTATACATCATTTTGTCCCTGAGTAAGCATAAGATTTCCTTCGGAAAAACATATATTGTCTTCATGGGCACTTTGGGATTTATTAGTGCTATTAAAGCTTTTGCCTTTCTCGGGAGAAAAAGCAGGATATAAGTTGAGAGAAGAGTCATTTTCCTCTCGGCATGCTTTTCAGCCCATACCACCAAAATTCCCTATCTTTCTATTCTACCAGAAGGTGGAAAACTTCATGATAATTGGTTTCTTTTAATTATGCATGTTTTTTAAGTTGGAGGCACCTACTACTGAAATTTATTAGATTAGGATAAATTTATGTATTCTATGAGCTTGTCATTCTCCCAAAATTATATAGATTAACTCTGTGTTACTATTGATTATCCACGTAACCATGTTTTGGTCATTTAATTATATTTGCATATGTATACATATTAAAAAGCTTATTATACTGGAAGAAATGTTTTTCATTTATATGTATATTTTATGGCATGTAGAATAATTTTTTTGCACATAGTAAGTCTTTAGAAATTTTTGTTTAATTGAACACCTCTATTAGAAATTTATTCTTTACTGTCTAAGTAAGGACCAAATTACAATGTGTGAATGTTTGCTTCCCCTAGTTAGTTTTAACTGTCAGGCTGGCATAGCCTAGAGTCACCAGAGAAGGGAGTCTCAACTGAGATATTGCCCAGAACAAAATTATCTGTAGGAGTACATATGGGGTGTTTGTCTCGACTGTTAATTGTAAGAAGGGCCTAGACCACGAGGGGTTGCACAATTCCCTGGGCTGGTGGTTGTGGACTGCATAAGACAGCTAGTGAAACATGGATATGTAAATGGATCAGCCATCAGTGTTTTACTTGCTTCCTGCTTTAAGTTCATGTTAGAGTTCCTGCCCCGACCTTCCATGATGACCTAGCAATGTAAGCCAAATTAATCCTTCCCTCCACTAAATTATTTACCAGGTCAGAGTCTGTTATCATAGCAATAAAGATGAAGCTTAAACAGAAACAGGTTCCAGATGTAGGGTGTTATGATTACCTGACTATGTGTTTTTTTCTGACTTTTATACTTTTGTAGGAAGATTGTGGAATGTTTGAGAACTTTGAGCTGGGAAATTTATTACTACTCAGAGCTAAATGGTCATTCTGTAGAAACTTAGATGATAATAATTCTGAGGTAAATAGATTCAATAAAAGCTTGAACTGTGGAGTTTTAGAAAGAAGCGAAGACACTTTGGACATTTGGGATAGTGACCATTTTGTGTTATTTAAGGTTAATAATCTGTGCTTATCAGCTGGAGCTAAAGAATAAACTGTGATTAAAAAGTCTACTGTACACTGGTTCTAAATTGCCACTGATTCTGAGGGACCACAAAATATATGGTATTCCAATTAAAGTAGATGATTATGGATTTCAGGTGATTGATAATGTTTTGGCTAATGTCTCACTTACAATGAGACATTAGCCTGTATTCCATGTATCCCTGGCATCTCATAACAATAAGCCTATGAGAATATTCCATTGTGGCTGTATCCCTGAACTCATTTATGGGCTTTTCTCCAGTCCAAGGCATATAGTTGGAGTAGATTGGTTCTATAACTAGTCCTGCAAGGGCTATTATTCCTAAAACAGACATATAGACGTCATTTGAGTTTTCTTTGCCAGGGAAAATAGAGAACCAAAACCACTATCTTATATATAAAGGAAGTGGGTTTGCTTGTTTTTTTTCCACAGGGTGTTATAATGCCCACTATATTGACAACATTATGATGATTGGCCCAAAAGAGAAGGAGGCAATAGCTTCCTTGAACATCTCCCATGAAAACATCATTGAATGAAATCTATGCTTCACTGGGACAGTAGTAAAAGATTTTCTCAAAATGACTGAATAGAGTTAATCATGGAGAGAAGAGGGTGGGTTGTATTTAAATCTTACCCAAATTTGGCAAACAGTTGTAGGGTTAAGCCCGCCCATTTTAGGGCGGGTTTGCCTGGGGCAGTTGTTTTAAGGCTATATGGAGCGCACGGAAGCTGCTAGCTCTCTTGCTTTCCTACCTCCTGTGCTGCGCGGGAACTTCGGTTCTGTAAGTTTTATTTAATCATTAAAAGTGTATACATTCTTTAATATTTGCCTGCATTTATTCACAACGGTACAAACAGTACCTATGAGCTGTCAGGAGGTACTGGTTTTGATGACATGAATGGATCATAGACAGTAGCTGGAGCTTAGTGGCCTTATAGCAAGATCTGAGTCTTTGTGAAAAGGTTAGGAAAGGACAATGGTGAAAATGGAGCCTTTGACTCAATGGAGACCCCAGGATATTGGAAACGTAGAGACTGTACAGCAGCAGATACGTAGCAGTACAGCCTTATTACTTCATGTGGTGAACCTAGTTTTAAAATTATGCATGGGAGGACAAGAAAGGGCTCTTGGTGAAGACAACAAATGGAACAAAATATAATATCTATGTAAAAAAAACCACAACAGTGAAATTCATCATGCTGCATGCTTACATTTGTGTCTGTATTTGTATGTGTTGTGTGGGTTGGGGGTTTAGGTACACGTACTATGTACTACTTGTGTGCAGGAGCCAGAGGTCAACCTTGGAGGTCATTTCTCAAGTGCTGTCTACCTTTGTTTTCAAACCAGGGTCTCCCACTGGCTTTGAACTGGATGAGTAGGTTAGGCTGCCTGACCCATTAGGCTAAGGGAGACTCGTGTCTCTGTCTTCATGATAATAGCATTGCAAGTACTCATCATCCCATCAGGTCTTGTTTATGCTCCAAACTTTGAACTCTACTGCTCACACTTTCATAGCAGGGATCTTAACCAACTAAACTCCTTTCCCAGACTCTTTAGATGCTAACTTAAAGATTTATTGAAGATGTAGTCACTAATAACGGAACTTTAAAGATATAATAGAAGTATAAGCAACAAGTTATTTATCAAAGAATTTTCAAGCATATTACTTTCTAAATCCTCCCAAACATCTTAAACACTAAGTAAGCAGAAAAATAATATTTTTATAGCTTTAGAAAGAGAAACATCCAGAAGATTGAGGAAATCTTTGCTTTAGGTACAATAGCTTAAATATATGCACAAACTAAACATGAACTTAGACAATGTGGATGACATAAAAATGCCTAATATCTCTGCAAGTATGAAGAATTTAGAAAGAGATGTCAGGGATACATGGAATACAGGGATACAGCCACAAAGGAATATTCTCATAGGCTTATTGTTATGTGGTGTTACAAGGTCTCTAAGAAAAACTGTTGCTTAAGTATGAAAAGAATAAGGTAAATTTACTCAAATATGCAATGTTTGGAATTATCTTAGGTTATAATTATGGTATGATTTTCCCTAAACAAGAATTGGACTGGTATGCCCATTCCTGGTCAGCGTTTTATGTTGTTTTTGTAATAAAATGCCTTTGCTTTCATGATATGAGATAATAGGTTTCACTTTCCACTCTTCAGACCCCACCAATTCAACAGGTAACAAAAACGATACTTTCCAGATCTTTAATTATATTCCGGCAGACAAGCAAACTGAGAGCTTTTTTTTTTTTTTTTTTTTTTTTTTTTTTTTTTTTGAGAGTATGGTTGGGGACAACACAGCTGCTTTGGACCTTATCCTCTTCATTAGAGAGGGCATTATGAAATTCACATGGGATGATGGGGGCGGAGTACCGCCTAACCAGCCAGACCAGCAAAATCAACCTAGCAACCAAAGGAAGACAGATGTTGAAGCCAGTTTCTCCTCACATCTTAAGAAGCTAAGCACGTCTTGAGATCTATCTTCCCCTTTCCACCCCTGCCTCTAACCCACTTTATTTTGTGCTCTGTTATTGCACTATTATTTCTCTACAGATTGCCGGTAATGCCCTTTGTGAGATGACAGAATACCAAAGATATATATATATATATCTTCACCACACAACCCGGACATTAAGACCTCACTCATTTCTGCCTACCAGTGTTGTGTTCATCTCATCTTGAACTCAATCAGAAACAGACCTGACTGATGCAAAGTGTAGAGAACTGCTCTTCTATAGCACAGAAGAGGGTTGTGGAGGAATGAAAATCAGAAGCCAGGAAATAATCACTACAATGACTAGTAACAAAGTAAAGATGTAAAATTAACTATTTCTTCTTTGAAAATATCAAACGTTTTGAGAAGAATGAGCAATGTGCAAGATATATGTGAAAAGGCATATTCTTTGAATTGCTTAAATGGCAGCTTAGACCTTTTTGTCTTTCCCCAGGACCAGCTTTGCTTTAATTTTACTTCTTATATTCAGTTAATTATCTCTGTATACAAAGAGAAAGCATTGCTATCATTTATGAAAACTCTTAAAAGATAATACCATGTGACTTAAGCATCATTCAAGATTAATCTTGAAAAAACTACATTGTTTATAGATATCAATTCCTTCTGTTTGACCAACATACATATTATGTTTATAGTCAAAACCTTTATGATTCTATTTTATGTACTGATAAAACAATTAGAAAGGATAGATAACACTAATTTGTAAGAAAATAATAAGAGGGTGGATAGGACCACTTCACACGGTAGAGTTGTTGGTCATCAAGCTTGACAACCTGGCCAGATAGAAAAAGACAAGATCTCCTGAGTAAACTGGGAGCACGGTGACCACAGGAGAGGGTAGAAAGAGAGGGAAGAAAAAGGGAGGGGAACAGAGAGAAATGTATGCCTCAATAAAATCAATAAAAAATAATTAAAGAAAGAAACCAAATGGTAAGAAGGAAAAAATTAACTCCGAAGCTATTTTCTTTTCTTCACACATTCACTATTGATGCATACAGACACAACATACAGAAAAAAAATCATGTCATAAAAGGGAAAAATGATGGGAATTTTTAAAGAGGCATCCTTTCATATAGTTACCATCATTAAAATAGTCCTTTTTTGAGGGTGGACATGGTGACACATGCCTTTAATCCTAGCACTTTGAAGGAGAAGCAGGCAAAGCTCTGTAATTTCCAAGTCAGGCTGGTATAGATAGCAAATTCTAGGACATCCGGAGTAACTTAGAGATACCATGTCTCAAATAAATAAATTATTTAATTAATTAAGTGTTTGGTGTTGGCGGGCTGAGCAGTCAGGTAGATTAATGTCACAGAATAGGGAACACAGAAATTGATTTCCAAGCTCTCGTGGTCAGGTGAATAATGTGGCATTTCAGTTCCCTGGAGAAAATATAGATTACAAGCTAAACCATAGTAGTTCAATTGCATACTGAATTTGGGAAAAGAAAATGCAGTTAACATCTAATTTAAGTTTAAATCATACTTTAAGCAGATGATTAAATTATATACTATCAGTGCAAACCAAAAGATAAAGAGAAAACTGCTCATAAATATAGAGTTAAAATGCAGCAAGGTGTCTCTGAAATCAGTGTGAGGCTGGACAAAACTATTCTCAGTGTGGGGTGTTGCTCAGGGACAGAGCACTTCTTCAGCACTCTTAAGGCCCTGGTGTGACCCTTGTGAAATAGACAAATAATTAAATGATTTTTAAACTTTTTTTTATTTTTATTTTTTTTATTTATTATTATTTTTTTATTGAAAAAAAATTTCTGCCTCCTCCCAGCCTCCCATTTCCCTCCCCCTCCTCCCACTCCTCTCCCCCTCCCCCAATCCTCTCCCCCTTCTCTCTCCAGTCTGAAGAGCAGTCAGGGTTCCCTGCCCTGTGGAAAGTCCAAAGTCCTCCCCCCTCCATCCTGGTCTAGGAAGGTGATTATCCAAACTGGCTAGGCTCCCACAAAGCCAGAACATGAAGTAGGATTAAAACCCAGTGCCATTGTCCTTGGCTTCTCATCAGCCCTCATTGTTCGCCATGTTCAGAGAGTCCGGTTTTATCCCATGCTTTTTCAGTCACAGTCCAGCTGGCCTTGGTGAGCTCCCAATAGATCAGCCCCACTGTCTCCGTGGGTGGGTTCACCCCTCGTGGTCCTGACTTATTTGCTCATGTTCCAAATCAATAAATAATGTATTCAAATTTTTAAATGTGTCAAAATCCTTAAAGACATTGAATTAAGCTCAAGTGGCTCACATGCATTTAAAATGATAAATTTGTAATCAACTTCATGAGTATATATCTAATGGAATCACTCAGGATTCTGAGCTGATGAAGGTCCCATGTTGGAATGTTGTTAGGATATCACAAGTTCAAAATCAAAATGATTTCTGAACCACGTGTGCTGTCATTTTGTCTTGCACTCAAATCTGCAAATGATGTAACCATTGCCAGTTGTTGATATAGTCTGTGAAATACAGTTAAAACCTTTCTTGAAAAGACCAAAATGCTGATGTTATAGCATGGAGAGTGTAGATAAAGTAAATCATGAGCTTTGTTCAAGGAGTTTTACATACTTTGGCATTATTCATCAAAATTTAAAACAAATGCCTTTCACTTAGAACTTTTAAAGAATAGATTTATAGGTATTTATTGAACCCATTTGTAAACTTAAAGATATTACTGATTGTATTGTTCATGGTTGCAAAAGTACAATTATGACTCACAAAAATGATTACGAATTGAAGGGTAAATTTATAAAGTTTTAAGAAGCTTGTATGTTAACCTTAAACATGAATTACTGTATTATTTCTGCCTGTAAATACATACACATAAAATTTAAAGATATATAGTAATATGATAAGACATCTACAATTGATATTTAAGTGAATAGCAGTCTAACAGATAGTAGATGAAATGTTTTAGGTGCTTGTAGGAAACTTTGTTCACATATGTATAAAACTGACTGCCAAGGAAAACATAGACATATTTTTCTTTCAGATTACAGAAAGTTTTTAATTTTTTATATTTTCACGTAGTTGTTA
>NC_022031.1:25588135-25593843 GCF_000317375.1 Microtus ochrogaster
GAGAAAAGATAGTTATCTTTTTTTAAAAAAAATATAAATTTGTTTTCCAGAATCATAAAGGCAGCAAAATATATAAAGGTCTTGAGAAATATAAACAATTATGTCAGATTGCATGTGACCATAGGATAGAAATATTCGGTACCATGTCTGGAGTCAGAGTGAAGAATAAAACTAACTGTGAAAGATAACTTATCTGATTTCAAACTTAATTAAAAAGAGAGAAAATTGTACCACAGTTAATGAACTGCAAAAGATCTTAGTTTTTCATCTAAAAAAAGAACACAGAAAATACAGCTGAATCCAGATGATGGATTACAGTTATTGAGTCAGTTCTCCACGTTGATTAAAATAAATACATAATCTCCAATAAATTGCTTCCTGGTACCCCTTTAAGCTGTTTTACTTGAAAGAGATTCTAAATGGAGAAAAATATGAGCCATTTAAAGTAGGTGCAGGACCACCTGCAGCTCGGTTTGCTGAAGTAGATGATTAGAGACTCTTGATTCAAGTGTCTGATGTACAGCATCATGTTTCTGTCATCGTCCATGATTAGAAAGGGGTTCTTCAAGGTAATCTAGGAAGATATGACACTCCCATGGAAAGGTGCCACAATGAAAACTTTATCTGCATGCTTGATCTACTATTTTTGTGTTAAATCAATATAATAACCCATGACTGCTATGGACGTATTGCTGTATTTTCAGACTAGTGCATACCTCAAAACTTATTACAGAAGCTTCCTTTTGTAGTAGATGGTAGTTAAAACAGAGACCTACAGACAGTCAGAGGAAAGAAGGAGAAAAATTTTGGGGTGCTTATCCTTAAATGAGATTGTTTATAACATCCTTTCCCTCAAGGTTCAGCAATATGAGCTGAGGAAGAGGTGGAAAGATTTTAATATCCAGTGATGATGGATGAAGCCCAGAAAACACTTTCAGGACACAAATACATATATATGAATTCATAGAAGTTCATTTGCAAGTAATATTTGCCAGGAGAGAAAAATTTGGATTTCTCCAGTGAAGTGACATGGCTTATTTCAACCACAATTCAGGTCAGGGCTCATAGTTGATCAACACAAATCAGAGTCCATAGTGTAAGTGAAAGAGAAAGGGGAGGGAGAGATCTTAAAAGAAATAAAACTTGAAGTTGAGGTCGAAGATGATTTGGGTGGAGTTGGGGGAGGGGAAAATATGATCAAAATATACTGCATAATGTTCTTAAAGAATAAATAATAACATTTAGGCCAGGTGCTAGTTGTGAACTCTTTTTATCCTAGCACTTGTGAGGCAGAGGCAGGTGGATCTCTGTGAATTCGAGGCCACCCTGATCTACAGGAGCTAGTTCCAGGACAGCTAGGACTGTTACACTACACAGAGAATCCCTGCCTTGAAAAACTAAAGCTAAAAAATAAAAACATTAAGGAAGTGGTAACCAGTTTGATTTAATTATTCTGTCATCCATTGTAACCCATACTATCCTTTAATATACCATAATTTAATCCTACTATAAGTTGTATAATTTTTTTCTTTGAATATTTATTTTTATTTTACATACAGGAATCCTTTACTACCATGTATGTATGTGTATCATGTGCATGCCTGGTCTCTAAGGAGTTCAGAAGAGGACACTTCATTCTCTGGATCTGAGGTTACAGATAGTTGGGAGCCCCCTTGTGGGTGCTCAGAACTGAACCCAG
Source organism: Microtus ochrogaster (assembly GCF_000317375.1). Lineage (NCBI taxonomy): Eukaryota > Metazoa > Chordata > Mammalia > Rodentia > Cricetidae > Microtus > Microtus ochrogaster. Next base: position 25,589,835 of record NC_022031.1, read on the forward strand.
GTTTTCTGCAAGAGCAGAAAGCACGTTTAACCCAGGATTCATATCTCCAGTCCCTTCAAATTTTACTAAAAGGGAAATGTCTTCAATAGCTTTGGTTTATCTTTACAACTTGGACATTGCTAAATGAGTCTCCCGCTGAACACGGACTCTTTTTCATTCACTGAATTGCAATCCACCTGAGCCACTTGTCTACCTAAGGAAAACATTAGCAAGCTCTCACGCACTAATTTATATTCACAGAACACATAAGATTGCATTTATCTACATTTTTGTATGTGTCTTCAGAGTGAAGTTGAAAGGTTCCCAGATGAAAAGATCAAGTACATAATACCTTCAGAATCCTTAAGCATGTCAGCCAGAATGCAGCATATCAATGAGAGGCCAGTAACTGGGAATAAAGCTAAAGTTGGAAGACTGAGTCTGAGAATAAAGTTAAATAAGAGGTCAGGATAGAGATGTACATTGATAAAGAATGTACTTAGCTTGTCCAAGGCCCTGAATTACATTCCCAGCATTGGAAAATAGAAAAGGGGGAAGAAGAGGAGAGGAGTGGAGTGGAGGGGAGGGGAGTGGAAGAGGAAGACACATAAAAGAGTGACAAAGACACTTTGTCTTATGGAAAAGCCAGAGCCAACATGAGGGACAAATGGGCATTATTTTATTCGAGATAAAAATAATGACTTGCTTTGGAATTTTCTGGTGAAATTTATCAGAAGAAAAACAACTTTAAATTGTATTTTTAATGCAAATCCAGCTCAATTATTGACAGATTGTTTGTAGAAGTGACTATAATGAGAAATCACAAATTTCTTGGGGCATTCCATAAATAAAATAACTACACTTGTTAATTTTATGTCAACTTGATCCAAGATAGAGCCAACAGAGAGGAGGGTGCCTCAACTGAAAAAATGCCTATGTAAGACTGTGCTGATTAGTGACTGATGAGTTAGGGCCCTGATCATTGTGGGTGGTGCCATATCTGGAATGGTGGTCCTGGTTTCCATAAGAAAGCAGGCTGAGTGACTCACAAGAAACAATGCTGTCAAAAACTCTCCTCCATGGCCTCTGCATCAGTTCCAGCCTGTAGATTCCTGCTCTGTTTGAGTTCTTGTCAGCCATCATCTATGATGTGTAAGTGAGCTGACTAAATGTTTTCCTCCCCAGTTTGCTTTTTGGTCATGGTGTTTCATCACATCAATAGGACCCCTGACTAAGACAATACCTACCTAATAGTTGCTCATTTTCACACACTAGATACGTGTAGTAAGGAGGCAACTTGTTTGTCCCGGCTGCCATGAACTGAAATAATCATACAGAAACTATATTTTTTAAATCACTGCTTGAACATTAGCTCTAGTTTCTTATTGACTAATTCCTACATTTTAATTTAACCCATCTCCATTAATCTGTGAATCACCACGAGGTTGTGGCCTACTAGCAAAGTATCAGCATGTTTGTCTCTGGCGGGACTCCATGACTTCTTCCTAATTTTGCCTTTCTCCTCCCATGCTATAGACCAAGACAGTTCTTTTTTCATTAAAAAACAAAAATAGCAACACACAGACAGAAGGACCTCCCACACCAGATAAGAGATGGAAAATAAGGGTTTAACTTACAGTGGCAGAAACATGACCATGAGCTAGGGTTAACCATAAAGATGGAATAAAACTTATTCCCAGGATTTAGAAGATATGCCTTTGTGCACATAAAATAAACAACTGTGAGGAAATAGAACATTGTCAGGGGGTGCCTACCTAGAGTCACATATTTTTCTATCCTGCTAGGAAACTAACAGGAATAGGTAACAGAGTCTGAAGATGCTTATCAGGAAAACAGTCATTGGTTTCAGGATGTGATTGACATCTGGTCTTTGTTACGGGAGATGGCTAACCACAGAGGATCTAAGGTGCTAGGCAAGTAACCAAGAGAGGGATTTCAGTCCACAGAAGGAAAAACAGTGATTTGGTCCTCAGAACTCATGAGGGAGAGAGAAACAAAAAAGATGCTTTTTATTTCAATTCAATTGCCTATAGCAAGAGCAGTAGGCAAAAATGTTTAGTGTCAGAGTTCTGGCTAGAAATGACTAAGCCAGGATTTCCTAGGACCTGCTGGCCTATTTATGGATGTATATAGGAAGCATCACCCATGGGATAACGTGAAAAGGTAAAAAAAAAAATCATGCATGTAAAGTCTGAAAGAAGACAATACATAATATAATAATTTACATATAGAAACTTGAAAGGTATAAGTACTACAAAGCTCAGTGGAAGAAGCAATCACACATGTCTTGGCCAAGTCTTTCTCAAGTCCCAACACCTAGGCTAATGTTCAAAATTGAATATATGTAACATGTATGTAAGTCCAAATCAAGGTGATCAAAGTTAGATTTGCAAAGCAGAAGTTTCTTTGGGATAAACAAGGAACCATAATTAGTGGGTAATAATGACTCCATTTTGTCCCATAAAGGATAAAAATGAATTAAACCTGCAGGTCATTATATTTTTTGTTTTGCCAGAGTCCTCCTCTGAGCCACATGTACCAATCCCAACATTAAACTTGGCTTCCTCTTCTCTAGAAGAAAGGGTCTACTCTCTTGTACACCCAGAATCTGCCTTTCTTTCAATTTCTTCCATTCATACCTTTTTAAACTCACTCAGGTGATAAAATTGCTATTAGGTGCTCTGTGTAGGAATGGGGGGGGGGTCACACTAAGAGACAACTGTGATTGTAAGGGTCACAGAACACCACAATCAAAGTGCTTTTGTTTTCCTTTCGTTCTATCTATGAGAAAAGAGACAAAGGATATTCCCAATGATTGAGATAAAAAATAGCTTTATCACAAGGCTGGATAGATAAAATGACAAATGCCTTCTGTTTATTAGAAAGTTTGATTGAGCCACTGCACAATCATAAGCCTTGAAGTTCAAAAGACAATGAGATAAGGTCCTAACAGAGTAAGATAGTCCATGCATTCTCTTCAATGGGTGTAAATACAACCATTAGAATTACGTAAATCGTGAATGCATATATTAGTAGATGTTAAATAAAAACAACAGCTTTTAAGTTACAAGGACAGACTTTTGGAAAAGTTCACTATTAACATGTAAAACATGTCTCTCACGACATCTGCTTCACGTTCTCAGTGAAATTCAAGAAAATAAACACTCTATTACAAAATATGAAATTATGAGGCGAAACACCAATAAATTGTCAAGTAAAAGAGGTTTATTAAATAGAAGTTAGAAATTAAAACTATGGTAAGAACACTGCATGAAGATTAGTCAAAAACTTTAATAAATCTTGCTAATAAAGGAATTAGAGATGAATGAATATATTGATAGCTATTAAAACTGGCAGATGAGTTAAATATTTAGACTGGTCTTGAACCAAAATCAAAAGCTAATTTTTAAGATAGAATATAATGCACATAAAGCATAATTATAGGATCAACAAGAAGGTTCAGCAAGCAGATCTTTTTTGAGAAACTTGAAGACCTTAATTTGTTCCCATACCTACAATGTGGATGGCAAGAACCATCTTCCTCAACTCGTCCTTTGATCTTCACTTGAGTGATGTCATGTGCACAAGAATGAACATAAACTATTTACATTGACAATAGTAAAAAGATAGCAATAACAGTCTCATTCTCACATTCCAGTTGTAATAACTTCCTAATCTTCAAATGGGAAATTATCAAAGATGAAAGATTCAAAACTAAATGACACTGATATCCTAGTTGTATTATTTGTTATCACAATATTGTCTAAGCTTATAAAACTGATCATTGTAATTCACTTTTGATTAACTAGAGTTACTGATAGTTTTGAGCTGCCATGATGGTACTGAGAATTGAGTTCGGATTCTCTAGAAGAGCCAAGAGTGCTTTAACCATTGAATCATCTTACCAGACCCCAACTTTAACATTTTAATAGAAGGTTCACAAGCAAAAGGAGCTCATAAACATGCAGTTTGTGCAGGGTAGTAGTTGCTCACACTTTTAATCCTAGCA
>NC_022031.1:25594893-25598668 GCF_000317375.1 Microtus ochrogaster
TTGGATACTGCACTCATATGGTACATAAAGCACTGTGAGCCTGTGCACTCATACATATAAATTTTAAAATCTTTACTAAAAAAAAAAAATGGAACCTTGAAGATATATCTTCCAGAATTTATAAAACTGTATGAGAACAACTTCATGCTAACTGTCTTTTAAAGGCCAGGGGATCATTTGGAAAATGAGGTCATACAAATGCCACAATATTAAATTAATTGATCAAAACTGAATCTGTATATGCCATGTTGTTATAACCTAAGTTGAAAACTAATTATTTGGAAACAAACCATCCATGGTTCATTACCATGGATCAAGAGATTACTGAGTGTTTACGGAGCTGAATAAATAAGAATGGTTCAGTAAATATTTGATAGAAATGTTTTGCAAAGGTCTGACTTAAAATCAGAAATTGGGATAGATTATCAATTGGGAGACAGCGATCACCACCAACTCAATTCACCTTTAATGTTTATGAGAAAACACTATCGAGAACAGATTTTATCATGGAAAATAAATAGACATAAAAGAACATCCAAATGTGCATATATGTAGCAAGGATATGTAACACTCTATAGCCCAAGGCATGAACTGAGAAGTCATTTCCCTAAATGCTTACCAGCTGTAGGCTTTATTATCCTTAAGGTATTTTGCAGTCAGGAGATGAAAACAATGACAACTGAGAGGCCTGAAGTTCACTCTTTAATGCATTTGGCATGTAGGCCATTCATACAGGACTATGTCAGAAAGGGCTGGGTTGTCAGAAGACAGACAGAGCAGCCATAGAAAAGCACAGATAAGCACCTTATTATGATTTCTTTTCTAGTTGGGGTAAGCAGGTTTAGGATTACCCAGTTTTAATAACTTCAATGAGAAGTATGCTCTGGGGTAGAGGAACGGTCCCTAGATGTCCAGTACTTGCTTGATTCCAGAGTGTGAGCCATGTTGCTGGTGATGCAATATGAAGATTCTGTATTCTTTCTGTACATATGAAAATCACACTCCTGAGATGCTTATTTTCTATCTTTGGCAAATGGCTACGCTTAGAAGGAATAATCGCTTCAGGTCAACAAAGCCCCTAGACTGAAAAACATTTGAGCTATAGAAAATGAAAAAAATCCCAGTAGGTGGTTATAATTAGGGTTTCTCCAGTGTCAGAAACTCTTGTTCTTCCCGAGTTCCTTCGGAAGTTTCGCAGATGCTCTAACACACAGTTAGGGATATATTTCCAGCATTTCCTATCTCGGCCCCAACACACTATTAGCAGCCACCTTGAGTCCCGGCACCACATTCTTTCTCAAAATAAAACCCTTAACCAGCCTGGTCTACAAGAGCTAGTTCCAGGATAGGCTCCAAAACCACAGAGAAACCCTGTCTCGAAAAACCAAAAAAAAAAAAAACCCTTAAACCCAGTCCTAGCAACACATCCTTTTCCCTCAACAAAACCTCAAAAACTCAACTTTCTCAGAACATTACCAATACTTCTAGGTAAATGCAGCAATCTCTACCTGAGGAACACTGTCATATATGCCCTGGTATAGATTCACTTACATGTCAACAGGTCAAATTCAGATCAACACATCTAGTTCTACTCTCTTACATCATGGATACAACCTTTTATCAAAAGACTTTATTTTGTACTTTATCCTATGAACTCTAGACATAATTGCTTTTGCAGATACCACAACTCATCAATGGTCTTTGCAATATTGAGGTAATGTTTGTACTGGTTAGCTTTTTATCAATTTGATTCAAACAAGAGTCATCTGGCATAAAAGAACATAAATTGAGGACATGTCTTCATTAGTCTGGATTGCAAGCATGTCTGTGAGACTTTTTATGATTAATGATTGACATGACGTGAAGAGAAGATCTGCATTGCTGGCAGATTATAAATAGAAAAATATTTCCAAAAATAATTTTTATAGCAATAGAGACAAATACCATGTTTTAATTATTGAGACTATTAACACAAAAGGAAGCATTTGTTCTTCTGTATGCGCGTTTCATTGCAAGACTTATGTCTCATCCTACTTTTCACTCATGTAGAAAAGTATATCATTTATAGTAAATGATATAGTTTGCTTTATAAAAATAATAAATTATTGATATGTAAAGTCATTTTTGAGTAAAACAGAATTTTCTAATATTTTACAGGCTTCTAAACGTACTGTTACTATGGCAAAATTCTAGGCTTCATAGTGCATGTGAGTTGAGAAATTTGGAAACTGTCTTGAAGATGTTTTAATTTAAAGATCAAGGAGCCTTATGTGCGTTCAATGTATTACTCTTTCTAGAAGCAAGAAACTGTGAACTGATGAACATTTTTGTAGTATATTTCTTAGAGTAAGTCCCAGCATTCACATTAGTACTGAAAACATGAAGCCATTTACAAACAACTTGTATTGTACAACTCCTTATTATGATAGCATTTATGTGCAAACACTGGGTTAATCTAGAACTTCTAAGTGAGATACAAGCTCTATAGACATTTCTGATAAAAGGTTTTCAATTTGGGATTGAAATCTTATTTATCATTTAAGATTTTTTTAGATTTAAATTTAAATCTATGTGAATGGACAGAAGGCAGAAGAGCTGCCATTATAGGAGACTGTGAGCTGTTTCACATGGGTGATGGGAACTAAACTCAGGTTCTTTGCAAGAGTAACGTGAGCTCTTAATTGCTGAGCCATCTCAGCAGCCCCAGATTTCAAATTTTAAATTCAAATATTCCAATATAATAATACATTATACAAGGAGAAAATTATAAATGTATATTTACCTTTTACATCTTTTGAGAAAACTGAAGTTGGTATATTTTCAGGTACCTTTTAAAATACCCCACCAGAAATACTTCAGGTTGCTGGTCATGGTGAAGATTTATTTGACTGTAGCATCAAGAAGTCTGTGCTATCAGGAGACTGTACTGTAGTACAATCTAACTATGTACTAAGCTTTCCTTTTGGGGGCCACCAACCAACTCCCAAATCATGACATGAAAATTTATCATTAGGTTTGCATGCTTGGACTTAGCTTAACTATTATTTCAATCTGTTCCTTGTTTTCTATGTTTTGCCTCATGGATTTTTAACTCTCTCTCTCTCTCTCTCTCTCTCTCTCTCTCTCTCTCTCTGTCTCTCTGTCTCTCTCTGTCTCTCTGTCTCTCTGTCTCTCTCTCTGTGTATCTTATTTTCACTGTTTTTTTTTTTGTGTGTGTGTATGTGTGTGTTTGCCAGACAGGTGCCTAGCTTCCGGCCCTTGGTGTTTCCTTCTCTTTCTCCCTCATCCTCTCTGTTCTCCTTTTTCTCTCTCAAGCCTAGATTTCTCCTCCTGCATATTCTTTCTACCCACAAGCCCAGCCTTATCCTTTTTCTGCCTACCTATTGGCCACTCAGCTTTTTATTAAACCAATAAGGTGCCTTAGGCAGGCAAAGTGAAATAAAGGCAACACATTTTTTTATGTAATTAAACAAATATAGCACAAAAATGCAGCACATTTTTTACACAGTTCTAGTATTCTACGCCAAAAACAAATATAACACATTTTTGGAGTTAAAATAATATTCCACAAAATAACTAGATGTGTGGCTAAGTAAAATTATAAGCATGTTTACCACTGATTTTAAAAGAAACAGAAAAGAATTACGTATGTTTAATTGAAATGCAAACTGTGTAGTCTGAATCATGTACATACTTTTCTTTAAGTACTGCATTGATGTATTGATGTGGGAGTGATTTCTTATTAATAAAGAAACTGCCTAGGCCCATTTCATAG
>NC_022031.1:25600043-25607916 GCF_000317375.1 Microtus ochrogaster
TTGGATACTGCACTCATATGGTACATAAAGCACTGTGAGCCTGTGCACTCATACATATAAATTTTAAAATCTTTACTAAAAAAAAAAAATGGAACCTTGAAGATATATCTTCCAGAATTTATAAAACTGTATGAGAACAACTTCATGCTAACTGTCTTTTAAAGGCCAGGGGATCATTTGGAAAATGAGGTCATACAAATGCCACAATATTAAATTAATTGATCAAAACTGAATCTGTATATGCCATGTTGTTATAACCTAAGTTGAAAACTAATTATTTGGAAACAAACCATCCATGGTTCATTACCATGGATCAAGAGATTACTGAGTGTTTACGGAGCTGAATAAATAAGAATGGTTCAGTAAATATTTGATAGAAATGTTTTGCAAAGGTCTGACTTAAAATCAGAAATTGGGATAGATTATCAATTGGGAGACAGCGATCACCACCAACTCAATTCACCTTTAATGTTTATGAGAAAACACTATCGAGAACAGATTTTATCATGGAAAATAAATAGACATAAAAGAACATCCAAATGTGCATATATGTAGCAAGGATATGTAACACTCTATAGCCCAAGGCATGAACTGAGAAGTCATTTCCCTAAATGCTTACCAGCTGTAGGCTTTATTATCCTTAAGGTATTTTGCAGTCAGGAGATGAAAACAATGACAACTGAGAGGCCTGAAGTTCACTCTTTAATGCATTTGGCATGTAGGCCATTCATACAGGACTATGTCAGAAAGGGCTGGGTTGTCAGAAGACAGACAGAGCAGCCATAGAAAAGCACAGATAAGCACCTTATTATGATTTCTTTTCTAGTTGGGGTAAGCAGGTTTAGGATTACCCAGTTTTAATAACTTCAATGAGAAGTATGCTCTGGGGTAGAGGAACGGTCCCTAGATGTCCAGTACTTGCTTGATTCCAGAGTGTGAGCCATGTTGCTGGTGATGCAATATGAAGATTCTGTATTCTTTCTGTACATATGAAAATCACACTCCTGAGATGCTTATTTTCTATCTTTGGCAAATGGCTACGCTTAGAAGGAATAATCGCTTCAGGTCAACAAAGCCCCTAGACTGAAAAACATTTGAGCTATAGAAAATGAAAAAAATCCCAGTAGGTGGTTATAATTAGGGTTTCTCCAGTGTCAGAAACTCTTGTTCTTCCCGAGTTCCTTCGGAAGTTTCGCAGATGCTCTAACACACAGTTAGGGATATATTTCCAGCATTTCCTATCTCGGCCCCAACACACTATTAGCAGCCACCTTGAGTCCCGGCACCACATTCTTTCTCAAAATAAAACCCTTAAACCCAGTCCTAGCAACACATCCTTTTCTCTCAACAAAACCTCAAGAATTACGTATGTTTAATTGAAATGCAAACTGTGTAGTCTGAATCATGTACATACTTTTTTTTAAGTACTGCATTGATGTATGATAAAATATCCTGAAATTAAGGAGTAGACTTTAAAATCATGGACTGTTTAGCACAGTGCTTCTCAAACTTGACTTGCAGTCCCTCTTGGGTTAGAACAGCCTTTCATGTGCCAGAGACCCTGCATTTCAGACACTTACATTATGGTTCATCACAGTAGCAAAATTACAGTTATGAAGCAGCAATGAAAATAATTTTGTTGTTGGGGTCACCACACATGAGCAGTTTGTATTAAAGGGTCACACAGCATCAGGAAGATTGAGAACCACTGATTTAGAGGGTCAGTAGGTTTATGTCTTTTCTGTTCAAACACTAGCAGTTAGCACATATGTTTATCACTTTAAAACCTCTACAGAGCAGGTTGGAGGTTTTGAGAAAAGGTAATGCTGGATATTTCTCCCAAGCAACCGCAGCTAGCAAACGAACAATGAGTGGAATCAGATTTGCCGCTGTGCTTCTGAAGTTTGAAGTTTCAGTCTGCCACCTTGGGGTCCCACTCTTGTTTTGTTAAGAACCCAATTCACGTGACACAGATGATGTGTTTTCTCGCATTCCTCCTAGCAAAAAAAAAAAAAAAAAATCAGCTTTCTTGCCTGGTATATTCACAGCATTTTCTACCTTTCTAGTACCTCTTTTTATCTTTCCGTTAGCAGGAATCCTTGTCTGACAGATTCTGTCATAATGTATTTCCTCTGCAAGCACTAGTTAGTCCAAGTGTGTGTCTTTGTGCATATTCCAATTACATGCTGGAACAAGTTGTGACACATCATGAGGAAAGAAATCCTCAGCTTACATGTGCTTTCAATTCTTTTGTACAGATGTAAAACAACTATTTCAGAACAGGCCATAGATACTATAGTTTATAATTCCTTTGCAACATTTGTAATGAGTTTAGATATTCTTACACTAATGAAATACATAAAATTAAAATAAATACCAGTGCAGGTGTCAATATTAAAGATAGATATTAGGAAATCAATGCCCTTACTCAATAAATCTGAATTTATTTTGAATTTAATATGTTTGTTGTCACACAAAGGGAAGTGATAATAGTCTGTTATTAGTGTTATTCATCTGAAAAATGCTTGATTCAAAAATAAGAAATGGAAACAATGATAATTTTTCTACTTAATACAGTCCAGAAAAACATTCAACAACAATATGGTGTAGATTACCACAGCAACTCAGGAAGATCAGAAAACTCCTATTAGCTCTCTGACCCTTTGCAGTTTGCTCCCTTTGTATCTTGATTCCTATATTCTCATGATAATTGTAATAATAAAAGAAACAATAAATAGAGCTGGAAAATAATACCAACTCCCTCAAAACAGTAAAGACTTTTAGTAAAAGCAAAGGTAGGGCAAAAACAGGTAGAACACTGAGATATTTCAAAGATGGGCATCGTTGATTGTTAACCTAACATTTAGTTGGTGCAGTTTTGGGACAGTCACCACTATTCTCCCACCTCAGATACAGAACTCTAGGTTCATGTTGTCCCGAGAGAAGAATTCAGGCTAAGTGCAGTAACTAGGTAGGGAATCAGGAAAGAAAACCAAAAGGAGCCTGAATCCTGCTAGACATAAGATCGTATATCCTTTCCTCGTCCCACCGTTCTTTCTGCCCTCTACTAGCTAGGGTCGTTACTTTTAGAAAACTCCATGCTTTTTTTAGAACCAGAATTCCGTGTGTTGTATATACATGAAGCGGACAAAGGAGGGTAGAGAGGTTTCAAAACCTAAATAGCTGGAATGTTTCCTAGATGAACGTGATAGTGCTTCGGGCCTGCTTCTCCCGCAGTGAAAGCCCTGAAGAAGTTGGAACTGACTCTAGCCATAGCAATCCACCATATAGTTTTTTTTCTCTACTTCCTGTTTTTTTCAGAGACTTTTGTTCAGGCCTCAGGAGAGCCATTAATCAGCTTCTCCCAAACTAATTACCTGCCTTACACATCTTTTATGGTTTAGTTCCTTTTCCTGCTCAAATTTAATTTCTCTCTCATGTGACTAAGGAAGTAGAGTTCTTTGTTTCTAAACCCAGAGAATTATTCTGATGAACAAATGAACCAACATAGCCTTAATTTCTTGCAGCACTTGAGGGCTGAGACCAGAGGATTGTGAGAGTATGAGGCCTGGCTGGGCTGCACAGAGAGTCATGTAGAAAAAGACAAGATCTCCTGAGTAAATCGGGAGCATGGGGACTTTGGGGAAGGGTTGAAAGGGAGGGGAAAGGCAGGGAGGGGAGCAGAGAAAAATGTAGAGCTCAATAAAAATCAATAGAAAATAGAGTCATGTGAGTTGGGATTGAGATTAAATCCTATGAAAAATAAATGGAAGACCGAGAGTTGTGGTGTGTGGAGAAGGTGCAGAAAATCACTGTTCTTTCAATGTGTTCTCATGATCAAGTGTTTTACCCAATTCTGTCAGTTCCATGCAAAAGGAGGTCTGGGAGGGCCTCAAGAAACACCGTCCTCTACCAATCCCATTTTTACAACTCACCCTTTTCCCTCTGGAATGGCTGTGAATTTCCTCAGCCTTCACCCAACCATTGCTAGGGAAAGCAGAGAAAGAAGAAAACTTCAGAGCAAGAACCTGACTTCTTCTGGGCAACTGTCGTGCAGTAGACTGCCGTGCTCACCATTTTAGCCATTTTAAGTTCTGGATTGCTTGCTGTCAAAGAGGGTATTTTAAGTCATGCCAAAAATAAATAAATAAATAAATAACAAACCAATAATTCTGCAAAAATTTGTGACTGTTTTTTCTTTTCAAAATATTTATGGCAAGAATCAACAAAAACCTAGACTTTAAAGAACCAATCAACTTTTCCTCGCCAGCCATATCCATCCAGGTTTCAGATGTGATGAATATATATGTCAGTCTTTCGTTTCTAATCACGGGACACTATTTTTCTTTTCTCCACTCTTTTCACTGCCCATTCAGTTTTCTTCTCACTAAACATACTAACCTCAATGTTGTTAAGCCATCATGGAATCAGTATTTTAAAGTATATTATCTCTCTGTATAGACAAAGATTTTAGCCGTCCAAGGAAAATTCTATATTATATCTGATAACCAAAAACAGAAAAAAGATACCATTCCTCAAATATGTAAATACGGTTTATTTGTTTCAAATGCAGCTCTCTTTTGGCCCCAAAGGTCTCTACTCATGTTTGTCTTTTTACTCTGAATTAGTGTGTAAGAGCAGATCAGAAGAGAAACAGAATACAACAACACATCACAGATACCTCTTTTCCTCCCATTAAAATGGAAATGTTTCAGTGAATTCAATCAAACATTGGGGCCATTCTGCTTGTTGTGTTGTGAACAGATCCCAGCCAATACTTTCTTACTTTAGTCAAAAACAGGAAAAATTGACTTCATGGCTGGATGTTTTTCCCATTAAAATAGCTATTTACTTTTTTCTTGTTTTTGTAAAAACCGCTTGTGCAAGTTCTTTAGGCAATTTCCAAATGTTTCTTTAGTTTAATTAGATTTTAAAAGCACCCAGAATAGCAACACTGCAAGAGACAATTTGAATTTAGGACACATTTTGCCAACAACTCCTGTCCCAAAACTTCACGTTTAAACATACAAAATGGTCTTAACAGCTGGACTTTAATAATTTTACTCACATTGTTCAGGTTTTTGTTATGTGCTAAGTCATTCTTATCCTGATTTTCCCATGGCATCCAAATATCTCAAAATTCATCTAAGATGATTTGCTAACATTTGCTCTTGTATGGGATATGCAAATAATATAAATGAGTGGGTTATGTAGGATGACCAGAACTAAATAGATAGCACATGTCTTATGAGGTTGTCCTCTGTATATGTGTTGTTTTTATTGGTTAATGAATAAAGCTGCTTTGGCCTATGGCAGGGCAGAATATAGCCAGACTAGAAAAGATATACATATAGAGAGTAGGTAGAGTCAAGGAGTCACCATGTATCTGTCAAAGGAGATAGTTGCTGAAATCTTAACTGGTAAGCCACAGCCTTGTGGCAATTTACAGAATAATAGAAATGGGTTATTTTAAGGTATAAGAGCTAGCTAATAAGAATACTGAGCTAATTGGTCAAGCAGTGTTCTAATTATATAGTTTCTGTGTGATTATTTGGGTCTGGGTGGCCAGGAATGAAAAAGCAGTCTCTGCTTACAAAATGGCACCCATACATTTGGTTTTAACACATGTGGCTAGCCACACACTTTGGATTCGGGTGCTTGTATGCCTGCTTGGAATTAGGAGGAAAGTAGCTGAGAGCTTTCCTGTCATTCAGCATCCCTCATTTCGGTATGCAGCTAAATTGGGTCTGCTAGGCATGCACAGGCAGGAAAGTATGGCAGATTCCTGCCGCCATACATGAAGACATTTCTAGGCTGTGCTGCACACTGTATAGCAGATTTAGCTTTTACTTAAACAAAAAGTGTTTATGTGCTACATGGTGCTTCCCAGAATTGAGATGGTGAGCATGGCTCCTACCTAGAAGTCCCAGAGTTGGCAGTAAACATACCTTTACCATATTGAAAGGCCCATAGAGGTGAAGCCAGCATCTAGAGCTGCTGCAACCACAGTTTACCATTTAAAAATGCTCCTTGTCAGAAGAGGTTTTCAGATACACAATAGGACAGATACAGACATAAAATCCCTCTAAGCATGACACAGTGTGTTTTAAAAATGTGTATGGACTTGGGAGAGAGAAGAAAAAGAGTATAGACAGTTATAAAAAGAAAGAAATAGTTTTAAAAATGAAGTCTTTAAAGAGACAGTAACAGTAACATAAAAGAGGACAGGCAGTCATAGATAAAAGGAGTAACAAAAATAAGCACTGTGAAGAGAATACACAGAGTCTGAATTATGTATATCATTGCATTTTCTTTGAATTTTTTGACTGAAGAGAGACATTTAATTCTGGGGGCTACTAAGTTAAACCAACATGAAGGTATCTTGGCTTTAAAATTTGGGTCTAAGGACACGTTGCTTTGCGAAAGGGCTTCTGCTTTTGTTTTCACAGAAGATGAGAACCCATGGAATCCTTCTGGGTTAATGTGGTTTGATGGAACAAGACCTCCCAAAAGGTCTCCATGAAGCCTAAAAATATGTCACTCAACAAATGTGGGAAGCAGATTGGAGAAAACTACACCAAAATTCTCAGAATGGTTGTTTATAATTGTTTCTTTTCATTTAAAAGGGGTTGGGTATAAATCATTAATGGTTACAATGAATCTTTTTTTTTTTAAAAAAAAAAAGGGGATATAAGATGTAGAGATGAATACTTTACACTGGTATGGATCTTGGTCTATTGATTCAAACTTAAGGTCAATTTTTCTATACGTATTTCTTTTCTTGTTTAAGGTATGTTTGTGCAGTTCATTTAAAAAGGTAATGTATATTTAAAAATTGCAGCTTAATAGGTGGCATTTATAATAGTAAAACTTGTAGTCACATTAGTTAGGTTTTCTAGGTATATTTCAGTTAGATAATTTCAATGCTTCAAAGACCTACATAATATGGCATTTAAAATATTTTAAGAACTTAGACTTTTCTTAACAGTGAGTCATGTCTGCTTCTGGCAGCATCAATTACTTCAGAGAGGTTGAGGGGCATTGAAGAAACTATTTATGACATTTGCCTTCAATGTGACAAAGCTAACTAATTTGGACAAGAAACTGATCTTGCCTGGACTACTTGATGGTGTGCTGTATGACCTGGACATGCAGAAACCATAGAGACAGTTAGCTTTTTAAAGGCAAAAACTACAAGCCCTTCAGGACCATCACTGGGGTGAGGGGAGAGGAGGGTTGGCAGAAGTGCAAGGTCTTTGCTCTTTCCGATCCTGCTATGTCAGCTTTTTCTTTGTTTTTAAAGCAAGGTCACCCTGTCCCTGAGTCAGGACACTTTATCAGTGTCCACCAGGTGACCGGGCATTGTTGTGCTTTGGAATTTCCCGAAGGGGGGCACTATCTTTTCTGGGAACATGAAGCTAGTCTGAGGTTTTTGATTTTAAAACACTCTGCTAGGGAATTCTTTCTCATTTTTTTGAGAATAAGGGATGAGGGTCTCACAATGGCAGAAAGAAGAACTGTGGGTTTTAAAAATATTTGCTATATTTTTATTCATGTGTTTGTGTGGGTGTTTGTGTGAGTGCATGCTCCATGTGAGTGAGTACCTGCAGAGGCCAGAAATGAATGTCATGCTTTCCCAAGCTAGAGTTGCAGGAGATGTTGAGGCACCCACTATTGGTGATGTAATTTAAATGTGAGTCCTCTAGAAGAGCATAAAGTGCTCTTTTTTTTAATTGAGAAAAAAAAAGTTTCCAGCCTCCCATTTCCCTCTCCCTCCTCCCACCCTTCTCCCCTTCCCCCCACTTCTCTCCCCCTCCCTCTCCAGTCCAAAGAGCAGACAGGGTTCCCTGCCCTGCGGAAAGTCCAAGGTCCT
>NC_022031.1:25609591-25610966 GCF_000317375.1 Microtus ochrogaster
TCTTTCTAGCTCTGAAATGTGGGCAGTGGTTAAGAGAAGTTAAAACTCCAAGTTTCTCTGTAAAGACCATGGTTTTCCCTAAATGTGTTTTATAAATGTTAATATTAAAACCACACAGACATATAATGCTATCACTAGGAGAAGTATTATCAAATGCAACCAAGTCTGGTAGTATAGGTACAGGTAGTATAGGTACAAATGTGATATCACATTTGTCTATAATGCTGAATAAGAGCTTGAGTTTGACCCACAATACTTTTAATAAAAAGTTGTGCAAATAACATGAAGAAACACTTACCTTTAGAAACTCAATAGGAAATAAATTTAACTTAGAGAGAGGCAGGGTAGGGAGAAAGAAGAGAGATATATGGTGTGGTATTCGGCTCTGCTTTCTATGAATATGCTTTATTACCATTGGTTATTAAAGAAGCTTTGTCCATCAATGGTTAAGGAGAGTAAATCCAGGCTGGAAATCTGAACAGAAATATAGAAAGTATGCGGAGTCAAGGAGATGTCATGTAGCTGTCAAAGGAGAAAGACGCCATCTGTTGGCCAGAATCTTACCAGTAGGCCACTGCTTCATAGTGATTCACAGATTTAATAGAGATGGGTTAATTTAAGATGGAAGAGTTAGCTAGAAATATGCCTGAGTCATTGGCCAAACAATGTTGTAATTAATATAGTTTTGTATTATTATTCAGGTCTGGGTGCCTGGGAAACCAACGAGCATCCTCCACCTACAGATGTATCTTTTTGGTTGTTGTTTTGGTTTGGTTTATGCTGACAGTATTTCTCTATAGTTTTGGAGCCTGTCTTGAAACTAGCTCTTGTAGTCCAGGCTGGCCTCGATCGACATCACAGAGATCTGCTTGCCTCTACCTCTGAGCATTAGGATTACCAGTAAGACGAGACAAATAAGAGGAGACAGTGTTGTGTAGCATCCTGTTAGGAGGCTCATCAACACAGAAAATAAACAACTCAAAATAGCTCTAGGAAGTCTCTGAAACTGAGCAGATTCCCTAGCCCCTTTCTTCCTTAAGAGTATGTAGATAGTAAAGAATACCGAGAGTCAGTCTCAGATAAGCCAAATTGCAAAGAAGAGTCTCAGGTACGTCCAGACACCTAGAAGAAGCAGAGATCCTCCAAACTGCCTGGAGGAAACTAAACCAGCTGAGCTGCCTGGAAGAGCGCAGACTAGCTGAGCAGACTGAAAAGGATGTTCTCTAACCTGCAGGCTGTGGCGTGTACTCCATGTTCACATTTGTGAGCTGCCACCAATGATGAGGTGGACTTTGGTGATGTAGCTGTGCTTGAGTAATTTCTGCTTTTGGAAGTAATCTCTCACCCAAATTCCTTTAAGTAATCCCCATTAAAC
>NC_022031.1:25611360-25619682 GCF_000317375.1 Microtus ochrogaster
AAAAAACAAAACAAAAAACAAACAAACAAAATATGAAAATGACTGTCAGTGTTATAATAAGTTCTGCAAGTTTATATTGTAAACAATTTTGAAGTTCATTTTCATGTAAATAAGCAGAGCTGTTGGGTTTAGGGCATTTTAAATAAGTCTAATTAGCACTTTTTATACCTTCTCTTGCTGCTCAAAATGAGCTGTAGCATTAACAGTTTAACACTAATGAGACTATCATTCTGACAAAACCAGCCACCCTGAGGACTAAAGACGCCCTGAAACCACTAGCAGAAACATTGGCATTGATTGACCTCGCTCCTAAAGGTACAGCCTTAAAATTGTTTGTGTGAGGTTTTTTTTTAATCACAAACATTGATGAACTATTTCTACCTACACAAGACAAGCTCTTCTCTGATGGAAGAACTACTTTGACTGGTGAAAACTCAGTAGCTGTTCCAAAGTTCAAGACTTAATGACTGTGAGTGGTACAAAATCTTTGGACAAGCAAGGAGCTGTGAAGGCCCAAATACTCTTAAAGTAGGCTGCTTAGCTATGTCAATGAGATGACTTGGAGACACACTTCTGGGCTACTTTCCCTGGTATATTGAAACATTTAGTGTCCTGGTATGTTATTTGTATTTTGATATATAAATCTTGCCTGAAGACTAAACACAATGCTAAAACCACTAGAAGTCAGGTAATGGTGATACATATCTTTACTCCCAGGATTTAGGACACAGAGGCAGATGGATCTCTGCGAGTTCAAGACCACCGTGAGCTACACAAGATCAAAGCAGAAACAAATCCAGGTGGTGGTGACTCATCTTTAATCCCAGTACTATAGTGTCTTATACCATTAATCCCAAAACTGGTACTGGGTTTTGATCCTACTGCACGTACTGGCTTTGTGGGAGCCTAGGCAGTTTTGATGCTCACCTTACTAGACCTGGATGGAGGTGAGCTGTCCTTGGACTTCCCACAGGGCAGGGAACCCTGATTGCTCTTTGAGCTGAGGAGGGCAGGAGACTTGATTGGGGGAGGGGGAGGGAAATGGGAGGCGGTGGTGGGGAGGAGGCAGAAATCTTTAATAAATAAATAAATAAATTGAAAAAAATGAGAGGAGAGAAAAGCTTAGTTTGCAGTCACCCAGCCTTGGTAGAGGTTAGTCTTCTGTAGTGGCTTGGCTGCTTTACTTTTCTGGTTTTTGGGTTGAACCCCAATTTATATCTCTGGGTTTTTATTATTTGTACTACACTGTAGTCTAATAGAGACATCTCTGGAGTGATTTTTCCTTACCTGAATTTAATAGTGTTTTCTGAGCTGGAAACAGGAAGCACCAATAGAGAGCAGAGTTGGAGGCTTCACAGTTTATCAAATTGCCTGCCTCAGGCAGCAGCTCCACCCTCAACAGAAGCTTGATCTAGTAGGAAGTAGGATAGTTGCTCAGAGGTTTGAAAAGACCCTAGGTCTTATGAGAATCTGATCTCCAGATTGTCACGAACATTACCTGACAGCTTTACACAGAAGATCCACAAGCTCCAAGTAAAGCTTTTGGGCAGCCTTTAAATTACACAACCTTCTGAACCCCAACAATGGGTAGTGTCCCTGGTCTTGGGCTTTATGAGTTTTCCATCTAAAATATGAAGAAGTCTTGTGACCTTGGAAATCTTCTGAGAGAACTTGACAATAGGTTTCTAAACATCTCTCCTTGTTACCCCAGAGCTCCAACTTTTAGGCCTCTACTTCCTTTTATTAAATTTTATTTTTAAAATAATCTTATTTTAGATATCAATCTCAGTTCCTTCTCTCTCCCATTCTCCCACTTCTCCCATCTTCTTCCCACCCTACTTTCAGGACATTCACTCCTCAGAGAGGGTGAGGCCTCCCAAGGGTAGTCATCAAAGTCTATCACGTCACTTGAGGAAGGGTCAAGGCCCTGCCTCCTGTATGTAGGCTGAGCAAGGTGTCCCTCCACAGGGAATGGGCTCAAAAGAGCAAGTCCATGCACTGGGGATAAATACTGGTTCCACTGATAGTGGCCCCACAAATTGCCTAAGCCACATTCAGAGGTCCTAGTTTGGTCTTATGCAAGGTTCCCCAGCTGTCAGTCTGGAATCAGTGAGCTCCAACTAGCTCTGGTCAGTTGGTTCTGTGGGTTTCCCCTTGCTCATATTATCACTCCTCCCTTTTTATGACTGGACTCTAGGAGTTCAGCACAGTTCTTAGGTGTGGTCTCCAACGCAATCTAGGCTTTGCCTTCTCAGTTTCATGCAATGGCCTCTCTGGACCTCTATGCAGGAGTACATTTGCCTCACTCCTGGAATCACGTGACTTTCCTTAATTGTCAGGGGGGTGGTTTCTTTCCCTCAGAATATAGTTTTTCCTATATTAATCTCTAAGTTTGTGGAATGATTTCCCACTAGGAATGTATGTTATTTTTAAAACATAATCACTGTTACTCACTTTTATTCCAGTTAACTCAAGGGCCTTAGGGCTCCGAATTGTCCAGGAAGAAGTCTTAACTTGCAATTAAATGGGATTTTTGTTGTACCTTTTTGGTAGAAGCATTTTTTTTTCCCTCTGGCATGAGAACTTCTAGGCCCGAAGAGCATACAGGGTTTTGGGAAATGCAAAGATTTTTTTCTTGGTGAGTTACTTGGGATGATGTGCCATTTTATTTTCACCTTTTGGTTCCTGGATTGGAGAATCTTGGCTATAGAAGAAACAGTACCATATATTGGATGCTGATTCAAAGCATATACAGCCTTCTTGAGAATCCTGCCCCAGCCAATAGGTGCTTTAGCAGCTTCTTTAAAATGTCATTGCATCATTCTAGCAAGCAAACTGTTTTAGTATACTGAGAGACATGGTAAAATGAGTGAATTCCATAAGCATGAGTGACTCTTGCTTTTCCTTTACTGCCTTTCCTGGTTAGAATCAATGTGGTGTCAAATACCACAATAGTGGATAAGATACTCTGTAATGATAAACTTTGCATAAAAATTATTTAGTGGAATGTTAAAAACATAAACAAAATAAGTATATATTCCAGTGAAAACAAAGTGATGTCCCCTCTACAATACAAGTGGTTCAATTTAACCAACCATGGCTCATCACCAAAAGGAAGTATACCATATTGAGGCTCAGGGTCAGTCACTGCTTCTGAGAGATTTGGTACTTAGACACAGCCATATATAAATTAGCTTTAGACAAATGAGCTCATAACCCCCATTTCTATGTGGCATTCTAGCTGGAGATAGAAGATGACTGTTCATAAATTGGGTCATGCTATATACTTCATTATCAAATTCTTCTTCTTCTAAAATTAACTGATGAGAATTTACATGAAATAAAAGTTTCTTCTGTCCATTCAGAGAGATCTAGATACATACTTCTTATCCAGATGTTTTCTCACCAATTTTCTAATCATACTACTTCAGTGTCCCTGATCAGCCATCTAAACTCCCGTCTACAGCCTATGAGCCAGTAAACAATAGTACATGTGGCCACTTTTCCTTCCAACCAAAACTTAAGACTATGAGTTCTTCCTAAAATCCACACCTATTGTAAGGAAGGATCCTCAGTGTCCTTAGCAGTTGTGCCAGGAGGGAGCTAAAAGGCTGCAGCTGTCCACTTATCTGTGTTGTCTGCATAGTATAAAGAACCAGCTGTAAGCCAGGCATTTGCCTTCTCTTACACAGACTATCATAGTGCACATCCCATAATGCAATAGATGTAACTGCTTGGGAACAGAAGACATTTTAATAGGAGTAAGAATGATAGGAATTTGGGATGCTTCTTAGTGTAACTCACTTGGGCACTCATGACATGCTCTGGCCAATTGTACACATATCACTTTCATTTGATAATAGATTGCTGCTGTGTGCATCCAATTTTCTGGCTGGTTGGGTCAGTTAATGACTACTGAGATCATATGGAGTAACTCTGTTCAAATGGTAAATTGGTAGTCCATTGTCAAATGTTCAGTTTACACTAAGGCTCAATAAGTGGCCAAGTTCTATCTTCAAAAGGAGAATAGTTGCCTCTCAAAATAATTAACTCTCAAAAGGAGATAGTAAGACCCTGCCTCTTAATACTAAAGCTTTCCACTGTGATTCATCTATAGGGGTGTGGGATAGGCAATAAACAGCATAATTCTTTATCAGTAACTCCTCAAGTACCATAGGGTCTATTGGATTGTAAAGTAGATTGTAAACCTGAACAGCAGCATGGACCTGCTCAAGAGTCCTTTCTGGTTCAAGACTCCATTCAAAACAAAGAGTTTTCTGAATCACTTGGTATATGGGCCTAGGCAACATACCTAAGTTAGCAATTTGATGCCTTCAAAACCTAAATAGGCTCAATAAGCATTGTGCCTCTTGCTTGTAGGGGATCTGTGTACATTTTTGGATATCCTATACTTCTGGACTCAGAAATTTCCCTGAGCAAGAAGACCCGTGAATTTTGGTTGGATTTGTTTCCTATTCTCTAGTGACCATATGCTTTACCAACAAGTCAAAACTGGTTGCTATCTCTTGCTCAACTGGCCAATCAACATAATATTATTGATATGGTGGAACAGTGTAATCCCTAGTGGAAAGGAAAGTAATAAGATCCCTTTGATATAAGTTATGAAGCAGGCAGGCCTGTATAATAATATTACATTGAGGTAAAACTGCAAAAGTATTCTTCTAGGTTTGTGAACTAAAGAAAGAAATGCTTCTTGTGGTCCTTACGGACAAGTAAGGAGAAAGGGGATTAGCTCAATAGCTGTTTACCATCCATTTACCAGGAAATGTGTTTGTGTTTCAATTTTTAAAATGTTCTTCATATTGGGTTCAGCAATTATACTCAATTAATTTCACAACCTTTGCATCAATGTAAAATAATGATCACAGATATGTTAATATATGGATTTAATTTGAGTATCACTTTATAAAATCAGAAACCTACTAGGAAGGGCTATTGTGATGCAAAGGTCAAAATGTCAGTAGAGCAAAAGAAAAAAAAAACACAAAAAACAAAAAAGGAAGCCAGAGGTGGGAAGGGAGGCAATGTTGCTAAGAGCAGTTTCTTCAAACATATTCTATATTCATATTTTTATACACAGTGATTTAATTTTATATGACTATTAATGGATAGTCATTTTTAGAAGAAATTTGTATTTTAAATTGCCTTAAAAGAAATATAATTATCTCTAAATAGCATTTATTTAAAACCTATATTAAGTGCCATTTTGAGGAAATGGAAAGAGATATAATTTGTTCACTAACATATCTACTAGGCACAAAGAAATACAAAGTATGTCACCTCCTGCCAATAAGTAAATCTCTCAAAGTACACACAGAACTGGAGATACTATTAGATAGAAACTGGGTAACTGTTTTTGAGGGGCACAGAAAGAACGGAAGATAACTTTATGGCAGTGATAGCCAGCTCCAGGGGAAAAAGGAAGCTGAAGGGCTTTCTAACTTTAGAGTTAGTTCGCAGAAAAGCTCTGGGGCACAATGGAGAGCTGTTTTTTTTTTTTTTGTTTTTTTTTGTTTGTTTTTTTTTTTTTACGATTTATTTATTCGGTATAGTATTATGCCTGCCTGCATGCCTGCAGGCCATAAGAGATCACCAGATCTCGTTACAGATGGTTGTAAACCACCATGTGGTTGCTGGGAATTGAACTCAGAACCTTTAGAAAAGCAGGCAGTGCTCTTAACCACTGAGCCATCTCTGCAGCCTTGGAGAGCTGCTTTTTTTTTTTTTTAATAATAATGACACTTTTAAAAGTAAAATAAAAGAGAGTAGGAATTATCATAGGGCTCTGCATACAATATGAAAATACATATAGCAATATAATGTTAAATGGATTTCATACAATGACTCAAAAACAAGAAAAGACTATAAGCCAATATCTGATATGGAACTAGGACTCAAACCCCTAGGTCACAAAATGCATGGATGTCTTCTTTTATGTGGTGCTGCCAATCAATTACTGAAGTATCTGCACTTGGATGCAGACTGCCAGCTCCGGGCCTGCTTTGCTGCCTCCATCTAGCTCCACCATGCCATTTCCATTTTGCTGACTCGGTGAGTGTTCTTCAGGGTCATGTTGCTTAGTGGGCATTTCTTAGGGTACCTTAGAATCGATACCAATCGGATTTACACTCTGAGATTTGTGTCTCCAGAGCTGCTTTTTAAATCAGTGGAATGTGTTCAAGTGACTGAATTTCTCAGATGCTTGAATATTTTGGATTTTTGTTTCTGCATTTAGCCCTGTGTTTACTAAATGCTTATGATGAGGATCCTGTCAGAATAAAAGGTCATGGGCCTCACTATTGTATTCTCATTCATATCTGTCATTATATTTTGTTCTTATTTATCCAACTGCCAGACTGTACTCTTCCATGTTTCCTAGCTCCCTCTGGCTGCTAGTCCCTCTTTGTGTATTTATGTAATATATATATATATATATATCTATATAAGTCATGGGCCTCACTATTGTATTCTCATTCATATCTGTCATTATATTTTGTTCTTATTTATATATCTGCCAGACTGCACTCTTCCATGTTTCCTAGCTCCCTCTGGCTGCTAGTCCCTCTTTGTGTATTTATGTAATATATATATATATATATGTATATATTATATATACATATATATATATAATTCTAGCTTTTATTCCTGTCTTAAGATTTGCTGTTCACCTCCCAAGATACCATTTCGAGTTTTATGACCTGCACACACACACACACACACACCATACACATACGGGGAATTAAAACAGCTCGGGAGAGGACAAATCAGCTTCTGCCAGGCAATGCAAGGTGATCATCCCTGAAACCATATGCACAACTAACAAACATGGACTCAACGGATTGCATATTTGTAAGAAGTGGAAGGAAAGGTAGTAATGTAATCCTAATTTAATTTTAAATATTTTTTTTAAAGAAGTGCTTCAGGGGCTAGGGATACAACTCACTGACTGAGAGAGTTGTATATATATTTTCCAATTCAACATGTAATTTAATTACCTTTAAAGGATTTCTCTGGCTAGAAACTCTTTATAGAGATTCTTTGGAGGGCTGGCATCCCTAAAATTCTGACATCTACTGACTATGTTGAAGAAAGCAGGTAAAATGATTTTTTCAAAAAGGGAGTAGGGAGGTGGTCTAGGTTTTCATCAGCTGCAATGTTATCCAGTCAAATAATTTGTTAGACTTATTATTTTTAAAATGTTTATAGTTAATTAAGTAGAGCTAGATTTTGAAGTAATTCAAAAAATTGATACATCTAGTAAGCCTGTATAAATCTCCTACTCATACATAGTAATATGCAGAAGGAGGCCTTTTCTGTCAGAGGGAGCATAAGCCTCAGGACTGCCTGTTTGAGACCTACGTGTGACATTTAACAGCTGTGTGACCATCGGTGAATGACTTCTTCTTGTAAGGTGAAGAAAATAGCAACTATTTTGCATGATTTGTAAGACAGAACAAGATACAGCTCGAAAACTAATATAGAAGCCTGCACATAAAAACTGATGTCAAATACCAGCTCACTCCTCATATTGCAGACCTGTGTGATAAGCTTAAGATTAGAAAATAAATGACTTTTCTGAGAAACAAACTCCTACCGCTATCAAATGCAAAACTGTGTTCCTTACGACAGGAAGTTTGAGCCAAGTCCCTGGTTTCCAAGTCGGAAATTCCATCCCTTAGTGCACCAGTGATTCGAATTCAATGTCCCAGACAGAGTTGCTCATTTCTCAACTAGATGTAATAATGGAAAATGTCTACCTTCCCAAGGGCGACTTTAGCCCAGCTGAAAAAAGAATCTATTTAAAGCCTAGGAAATGAAAATCCTGCTGTTATTGACTATGCGATGAGTAGCTGGTAAATAACGTTCTGTGAGATTGTGGGAGTCGGTGGGTGAGGAGCCCAAAGACTCTCGAGAGAGATTTGGCCAGAGAACCTCTATAAAGGCAATTGGATTACTTCTTAAATTGGAAAAAAGATGCATCATTGAGAGAAGCCAGAATCCTTATGGGAAAAGAGGACTCTATGATACCTCAGCAGGTTGTCTATAACAAAAAAGTTTAATATGTTCTCAAAATTAAATATTAGACAAGTGCTTTGTTGCAGTATACTCAAGACATATAGAACAACATAACCAAGCTGAAGAAGGCCGAAACTAGCATTTGAAATCAGGATCTTTATTTGCATTTAGTAATTAATCTTGGGATACAACTTGGAATGATTGTCTAGCATGCATGAAGCATTTAGGTTCAATCTCTAGAGCACACACATGTGAGAACTCTCTCTCTCTCTCTCTCTCTCTCTC
>NC_022031.1:25620122-25631106 GCF_000317375.1 Microtus ochrogaster
GTAGACCAGGCTGGTCTCGAACTCACAGAGATCCACCTGCCTCTGCCTCCCGAGTGCTGGGATTAAAGGCGTGCGCCACCACCGCCCGGCTAATCCTTTACATTTTTAACTGGAAACAAGGACTAAAAAATCAAAGATGTGAGCCATTCCGTCTAATTTCTTCCAGCTGATTTTTTGACCATGCATGATATAAGTTAATTTGTGTATGTAGCATAGTTTGCTAGATACGATTTTCCTCTTGCCAGAGACTCGTCTCCTTCTCTTGGGAAAAAATAAAATAATAAGTCAAGTGATATAATTAATGTCAGCGTTTGAAAGAATTCCAAGGCTTTGAAGTACGGGCATGAAATTGAGCACTCAGCTGTCATTTAGAAGAAACACAGGGCAGTGAATACATCATTGAAGGAGGTGATATTTGAAGTGCTATCTGATGCTCAGGTGGATGATATGATGGAGAGAAGCTGGATAAGGCCTAGAAGCCAAGGAAATCACAATTTGCAAAATAATGGATAATGTCCCTCTAGTTTCTGGACAATTGTATATAAAGGGGAAATGATGTAATTAAAGTAAAACTTTTATACAAATTAAAAATGAAGTTTAAAGTTTGCATGGGGATTCAGAAGGAGGCAAACATGTTTTAAATTAGGCAGATATAGATGATGACGGAGGGAGAGAGGGCAATTCACAGGTCTGTGCACTCTACTTACCATGAAACATTTTGAAGTTTGAAGGTATAAATCCTGATATTTAATGCTGACCAATACTCAAGGCTAAACATCTGACTGTTTAATTTATTTTAGTTTTGAGATTGTGCCTCATTAACTCGACTGACCTGGAAGTCATGCAGTTTCGCTTGACTCTAACACTGGAGTTCTGGAGTTGATGATGCGCACCGCCAAGTCCAGCCCATCTCTTCAGCTCCAACCTATTTATTTTCAGAAAACCATTTTTAGCACAGCACTAAGAAACTTTTAATATTAGAATAGAAACAACTAAAAAATGTACTTCTTAGCATGTAAACCATGCTTCCTGAATTTAGAATGACTCCAGATTTGAGGTGGAAAGGAGACACATGAGATGTGGATACATTTTAATGAGTTGCAATATTTACTTAGCAATAAGATATTCCCAGGTAGTAAATAGAATGGCATAAATACCTTCTGCTCACCTTGCTCAGCAACTGTCAAGTAGGCATTTGCTTTAATCTGGCTCTCCACATGCATGTTTGATTTTCATCAAAGAGATTTAAGGTATGCGGATCATGCATACAGGATACGCAGTACAGGATATACATTTCAGCAATCCTATTACAGCATAAGTCCAGAGGGAACCAATCTCATTGCCAACTTAAAACTTTCCTGACTCAGTTCTGACTACGTATGTTAGAAACACCGCTTCTCATCTTATTTAGCTTCTTTTCTCCCAGGGAAAGGGTATTTTTGGTAACTGGTCATTTGTCTAATAAGCCTTCATCAGATAAAGTTAATCTCAAATTATTTCTTGTAATTTCACCCCTGTAATCTAAAGTAAATATTTTCAAAAATATTCAACAATTTTCCCAGAGATACATATCTAATATTTTATACACAGGGAAAAAGAACACTTTTGTAACAATGCAGATGTGTACTATTTGGTGGGACGTAGGCAGCATGTTCCTCAAACATGTTAATTTTATATAACCTAATTTATAAGACTCTTCATGTTTTCTTATCAGTAGCACATTTTTTCCCACTAGAAATTGTGACTTCTAGCTTTTAAAATTAACTAGAACTATTTCTATGTGTTTTATTTTTATAAGCATACTCAATGTGTATGAAGTTAATATCAAATTAGAATTTTTAAACCAGTTTTCAAAAGTATCTTTTTGTCTTGAGGACCATCACTATTAGCTTATACTTATTACAACATCTTTTAGAAGAGGAGATATTAATGGGATGCTTGAAACATGAACCACTTGTTGGTTATGCAGGGAGTAGTGGATAATATATGAAGGTAGATTTTTGTGCAATAAATGCTGAGTTTTATTATAATAAAGTTTCCCCATTTTTCTTAACAAAGTAATCCTTAGCCATATGCCATACATTTTCAATGACAGGAATAGTCACTAAATGACCAGGAAACTGGTGATTCTTGCTGGTCTTTAAGGATAATTATAGCATAGCTATGGCAGAATTGGTTTTAATTGACATTGGCTTGCATACATTAGTGAAAACACAAAGCGTTTACATTGGCGCAGGGCACAATGTTGTTCTTTTATTGCTCAGTAGCCATTGATGGCATCACAAGCCATGGTTGCTTCT
Organism: Microtus ochrogaster; assembly: GCF_000317375.1. Taxonomy (NCBI): domain Eukaryota; kingdom Metazoa; phylum Chordata; class Mammalia; order Rodentia; family Cricetidae; genus Microtus; species Microtus ochrogaster. The sequence goes on from NC_022031.1 coordinate 25,622,423, forward strand.
TTTAAATCACTGCTTAGGTGTCACAGGGAATGATGCTAATAGCCACATGGCTCAGGAGTCAGTTATGCTAAAATCACCTTGGAGGTTCTAGATATTTTAATGGATATTATTTATGGCTTGTGTTCATAAACTTCTGAGGCATCTTCCTTGAAACGCACCAACAAAGCTTTATAGAAAATGATGTAAATGGCAGAAACTGAATTCTTGAAGATGTAAAATAGTTTCTCAGTCAGTTTTGGATGTTCTGAGCATTCTCAGTCGGCTGAAGCAGTCAGTGGTATTTTGCCATGTTAGCTACATCAGAGGTTTCAGAGGACATGGTCTTATTTAACTTTGGACTCTCTCATGGACCAAACAGGATTCCAAACAGAAGGAACTGGTGAAAAGGAACACAACTGCTTCTGAGACATCCTTAATCAAACATATTTCTATCACCTTACTGAAAGATGGTGCTGTTTAACACTTCCTACAGAAAAAGAGCAGACATAGGAGCTCCAATGTAGCATATCCATTTAAAACCTGCCATAGGGAAGATGCCCCAACATTCAGCTACAAGTCAGTCAAGATAGGGCCTTAGATTCCTTGTTTCATATTCATTCTCCTTATCCATTTACTAAAACACTAGAGGACCACTGTCTTCCCTTCTTACCATGTTGCTATTTGGAGCTTGTTTTGTACCTGGATTTCTTTAATCCCCTTATCTCTAAGTGCAGCCTATTGCTGTTGTTGATCTTCTCTTCACGTCATACACCACCATCTACCTACCACAAAAAGCTCCCTTTTCAGCAACCCTAGGATATTAGGATATCCATTCAACAAGTCACATGACTGTAGCAGGACTTATTTTGGAAAAAAATGGAAAATGGCCTAGCTTTCAACTTGTGCTCACTGGTTTCTTCAACCTATATACTGAATATATTTAAAATACTGAATCAGCACTTTGTTTGTTTGTTCGTTTGTAGTCCCCTGAAATACCTTGGTTTTAAACAAATTCAGGTTGGAGAAAAAGAAGAGTATCTCATCGGATACATAATGGGCCACAGTCACCAGAGACAAAGTTAATTGTTCTCTTCCCAACAGGTGACAATGAGCCAGTAAATCTTTTGAGAAAATCCAGGAAATTTCTTCCCAGCTCTTGCCTCAATATTCCCCTGGAAGGAGTTTACCTATTTCCTTATTTTAAAATATATTTTTAGTTGCTGTCTTCAGATCTAATTCAAATTCTGCATTTTGTCAATTTTCTAGGAGCTTCATCCGTGTACATAGTCACTCAGGCGTCCGTTTCCCATCAGAATCTTCCCCCAACACTCTTCCAGTCTATTTCCTGTAAATCAGGGATTTGGCTTCAGGGTCTGAAAGGCAAGTGTACTTTGCAAACCTTTATCTTGCACCACTGCTTTGATTAAGAGTGTGATCATACTAGCAATCAAATTCAGATAGGCCTAGACATAAAATACTTAAACCTCCAGAGCTTTGGTATCTACAAGCAACCCTAGTGAATAATGCCTGTTATAAAACAATTATATCTGCACTGAAGTTGCACAGGCTTTTTGTCAACATCACCTAAAAATATAGCATATCAGCTATGCACATATAATTCAGTAGTATTTATGTAATTAATCTATTGGTACTTAAAGGTTTATAAGATGAGGTGCCAATTATATACAAATGCTATACCATCTTGATATGGGATTTGGGCATCTGTGGATTTGGGCATCTCTCTGTGTTTGTGTGTTAGTGGATTATGTTTTCCGAGGATGAAAGGAAAAAATAATACAATTGATGTGGCAGACAGAGCATGTTCATTTTACTGTCATCTCGGCTCAGCAGGTACATCTCCAAGGGTACAACTGTATGTAAAAGAGGAGGATTCTTTCAGCATCCACACCTGCTTGATTGATTATTCATGGTTGCCACAGATAAGAGAACAGATGTGTAGGTTGCCTGAACATTAAGGGCCTATAACCTCTGCTTCCCATAAACACTTAATGTCATAAGTAATTTGTACAAGCATTACCTCTAGCCCAAATCACAGTTTGTCACGTGATGGCAGATGCTCTGCTCCATAAAACAAACGAGGAGGGAATATATTCCTTATTTCTATTAGATTCTGTTTTCTAGAAAAAATTCAAATGAGAATCTAAGGACTTGGGGCGGCGGGACGTTGGAAGAAGTTCTGATTTGTAAGATTGATGATAGCCCTTCTCTCAGAAAAGTTCTATATTTTATAGAAATTTATATATATATATATCATTATGGCTTACATATGATGATATATTTCACAGGCTTATATACTTAGGACTTGATTAGCAGTCGATAAGCTTTGTGGAAACTATTTCTGAGCTAAATGCATTTCATATAGTAATTGTGTAGCGGATCACAAGAGGAAGAATACTAGTGAGCATATTCTACCTTTGCAGATTTGTGACCTGGTTGGTAAACATCTCAAGCCTCAGTCAGGTCCACTCACAAAGCTGAAGCTGGATTTTCTGTGAAGATAATGAAGCTTAAAGTCATTGCACTGTTCAGTTCTTGTTCATTTAGAATTTTTATAATCTTCAAACATGAATACTGTATTTGCTTTATTTATATGTTTACTCTCTCTCCTGTCCAACACGTTCTGTTACCTCCCACTCCCTCTCAAATTCTCTCTCTTTTAAATTATTGGAACATACACAAACAAATATAACCTGATAAGTCAATTTAATGTTGTTCATATGATTTATGTTTAGGGCTGACTACTTGGAATTAGCTAACATATCAGTGGATATATCTATTGGGCAAATTAATATTTCCTCTCTCAGAAGTCATTAACAGTCTGAGCTCCACAACCTATATCATAGGTATCTTATTGTGACAGAGCAAAAGTTCCTCCATCCTGTCTCAGCTGGAGCCATCTTTGGTTGAACTTGTATCTGACCTCTCTTTTTTTATCCCCATTATAAAATGTCTCTTGGGAAAGTACTCAGCCCTATTCTAGAAACTTGGGGTCAAAATGCCCCCAGCTAACTGTATATTTTTGGCTTCTCTTAAACTACTTGCTTGCTTTACCTCCTGCCAAGCAGGATCTAGTTTTTTCATGTTACTTGACTTTCCAAGCTCCCTGTAAAATACATTCCAGGCTACTTTGGAAGAAGGGTTTCTTTCCAGGAAGTCACTGGCAAGCTTAATACAGATTTTCACTTCAGACTTTGGTCCTGATGAATGGTCTTTGAGTCTCTACTCTGCAATGTTATGAAAGTTGCCCATCTAAGTTGACATGTCAATTGGTATTGTCATTGTTCTGGTGCTATTTAGGCAGCCATATTGGCTCTTAATATTACATCTTGAGCTTTGGATGTCAGCTTCCTAGTAATGCTGTAGCTCTGCAGTTTGAGTGTTGAGGCAGACCTAAGTGTGACAGCTTCGAGACCAGCAAAACGCACCATGGGTACTAGTAAACTCTCTTCTGAGCATTTTAGAACCCCCATAGCACTAAGACTTTAAGAGCTTTTCCGCAGAGACCTTTGTGGCTGTTCTCTGAAGCCCTTCTCCAGCGTGGGCCTGGAGTTCACCCTCAGCCTTAGACCTCTGCATCCCTCCACTGTTTTGCAGTCTTGGCTCTTTTCAGTTCTTCGCTTCCTGTGTCCTCAGCTCTCCACCACCTCTTGTCTTATGACTACGTCTGCAGCTGTTCTGGGCTCAGTTCTCTTTCGTCTTTCTTTCTGGCTTCTCTTTGTGACTCTTGAGTTGCTTTCTAACTGCGGTTGCTGTGCATGCCTGGTTCTGGCGACCTGAGGAGTGTATATTATGACTTAATCTGTCTCATCTAGTTAGTGATAAAGAGCATAGCAGGTAAGGGAAAACTGGGATGATGCTTTACTGGAGCCTCAGCAGCAGCACGGGTGATCCAATCAAAGTAACAGGGGGACTGCTAACATAGCCAGCGCATATACACATGACTGTTGGTCTGCTGACCAAAATCTTTATGCTTAGCCATTCAGTCTTCTCAGGAAGATTAGACCTGTCTTTTTTTTTTTTTTTTTTCTATATGGGCAATGATGAACATCCTCCCTAATTGCTCTTAGGACAACTACATAGTCATTAGGAGGCACTGTGGGATTATACAGAATTTCTGTAGCTAGGGTGATGTGAGTATCATCTGCATTTCTCATGACAGACTGAAGTTTCTCTGAAGCCACTGTAAGGCGTCAGGGGTTTGTCTTGGCTAAACAACCTATCCCAGAGCAGCACCCCTGGCTTCAGCAGTAGCTGTTATTTCAATGGTTCCTGGGACTGGGATGGAGTCTCTTTTCAGAGTCTCTGGCTGGGGAACAAATCCCTCCCCGTGTCACTGGAAAGATCAATAACGCTCTGAACAACAGTGATGTTTAATCTTTATGGTAAACTTGACAGAAACAAGCTTCTGGGTGTGTTTATGATGGTGTTTGCAGAAATGTTTCCCTGAGGAGAGAATCTGGGTTGCACCATCCTATGAACTCTGGTCCTGAAATAAATTACCAGGAAAATGTGACTTTATTACAGGTATTCTCTGGGAACTGCCTGACAGTTGTCAATCAAGCAAGTAACCGTCTTCATTTGAGTGTTTCAGTACTTAAAGAATTTTAAAAAGTAAATGTCTTATAACCGGATCTTCCTAATGCTTAAGCCCTAAACTAATATCCTTAGGAATGGTTTTTATATTTATATATCCCTTTCCAGTGATAACTATCTAGACAATTTTATCAGAGTTTATTTGTGGAATTTAGATCTGGAATAAAATAAACAATTGGTTGTCACAAATATAAATTTTGCTTGTATTTTTTTCTAGATGAAAGATCAAAATAATAAGGAATAATACTAAAAATTACAAAAGTGGTCTCCAAAAGATATGTATTTTATAGAGGGAGAAACATGAACCATAGATATGGTTGCTTTCATTAACTAAAACTATATTACTTTTTGGATTTTGTTGCATTCATAACAATTTAATTAGCTCTATGAATGTTTAATTATTATTAATTATTAATTTTATTGCTTTCCATAAAATCTTAAGGTTCTTACTGCCATGATAAAATGCCACAATCAAAAGCAAATTGGAGAGGAAAGGGATTATTTAATTTTATAACTCTGAGGTCACACATCTCTGAGGGAAGTTAGGGTAGAACTTAGAGACATGAACTGATACCCAGGCCATGGAGGAAAGCTGCTTCTTGGTCTGCTCCTGGTGGCTTGCACAGCCTACTCTTTTATGCTCCCCAGTACCACCTGCTCAGAGTTGGCACCACCCACAATGGGCCAGACTTGCGTACAGGCATATCTCATGGAGGCAATATCTCAGTTGAGATTTCCTCTTCTCAAATGATTCTAGCATGTGTCTTGCCAAAACACATAACTATTTCATCATATGTATACATTATTTATATTTCTTTTCCTAAACATGCTAGTGGAATCAGAACCACATTCCAGGGAAGGCCTCAGATCCAGGAGGAGTTGACCATCACAAAATGGACTTCATTTTTTCTGTTGTACAGAGTTTTTTTGTTTTGTTTCTGTCTATCTTTCTTTCTTTCAATCTTTCTTTCTTATTTATTTATTTTGAGCAAGAGAACAAGAAAGAGTATAAAGATAGGTTGGTAGGAATGAGATGAGTATCTGGGAGAAGTTGGGGAGGGAAAAAAAAACCATGATAAAATACATTGTATAAAATATATTTTAAATACAAAAAAAATCTACAAAGGCAAATGAATGAAAAAGTATGAATATGATTCACAAAGAAAACCTTTCCCTGGTAAAGCAGGATGGAAAATAGGGATGGAAAATAGACATAAAGGAGTAAATATCCCTGAGCAAAGCTGAGTGAGCGACAGCAATGATCGTTTAGCTGTGTCAGGAACAACATCAGAATTTGAAGTGGAAACAGTAAACTTGCGTCTTGGAATTGTCTGGTTACATAGTGCACAAGTAATAATTATGTGCATTCTGCTAATAGAGTATAAAGTTTTTTCTCTGAAGTATTATACTTTATATTTATATTCCATTGGATATATAATATATATTATGTCATTGCATAATTGCATAGTTACATTATGTGTTATTTCTCAGATTTCTTTTATTATTTCTGAAAAGTTTTCTTCATTGACATTCCATATTTTATAATTTTCAAGAGGTCAAAACATTCCATCTCTCTAATAACAATATAGAACTTACATGATAAATATTAAGAGAAAAATATAGTTTGACTACTTATAATTGCTCATGTCCTTGAGATAATAAGAAAGTATGTTACAGTATGTATTTATGAACTTAATATCCAAATTTAATAAAATTATTACATTCAATTATTCAAGAAAATACAAGCTTTTGCAAGAAATTTTCATTATATTTATTGATACATCTCAAATGAAAGTTTAATCATGAACATAAAGTGAAATTCCAAATTCTTGATGGAGACATTTCCACTGACATTTATTTCAGTATGTTCAACAATTACTAATGAGTTGCTCATGATAATAAAGATTTAATCTAAACCTCTCTCTCTCTCTCTCTCTCTCTCTCTCTCTCTCTCTCACACACACACACACACACACACACACACATTTCATCTTTCTCTTTCTCTCTGACACACACACACACAGATTGTGGACTCCTTTCTTCATAAGAAATCACAAGAAGAAAACAATTTCATATGACACAAAGGAATATATCAATTTTCTGTATTATTTAGTAATAAATTGTTTGTCCATGTCAGGTATTCTTTTTACATTATTTCAGATGGATTTGTTTTCAGGATACCATTATCTCCAGTATTACAAATACTGTAACGGGCATGTAATAAATGAGTCTCCCTGGGAAAGGGAAATAGAATAGATTTCTTGGCTTACTGAAGATGGATGGGGATTGGAACTGATGGATCTGGTTGGAAGTTGGGGTGAGAGAGAGTATGGTGAGAAATGACTGAAATTGTGGTGACATTTTGAGGGTGAGGTAGAAACCTACTGCGATGGAAAAATCCCAAGAATATATGAGGGTGATCCCGGCTAAAATGCTTAATAATAAAAAATATGAACAGGCCATCTTCTGCCACTAGGCATGACTTCCAGTAGGGAAATTGGGACACCAAACTACCCATGGAACCTTTGATCTACAATCTGTCCTGCATGACAGATGTTCTGGGGGTAAAGTTGGAGCAGAATTTAAGAGCAGTGTCCAAGAGATGACTTGTCGGTCTTGAGACCCATGCCAGGAGAGGGAGCCTATGCATGACAATGCTTGGAGGTTCAGTAACCAGAGGATGGAAACCCAGAGACCTAGGATAGAACCAAACACAACTAGCAAAAAATCAATAAAATGATTCTTCATCATACTCTGCTATACTAAGAGACAAGAGCCTAGCATAATCATCATCAGAGACTTCATCTAGCAGATGTTGGGAGCATAAGCAGAAACCTACAGACAAACATTGTGTGGAGCTTGGAGAATTCTACAGAAGAGGGGGAGGAAAGATTGCAGGAGCCAGAGGGCTAAAGGATCCTGCTAGAAAACCCAGACTCACAGAGACTGAACCAATAGTCAGGGATCATGTGTGGGTCTGACCTAGGTACTCATTCACATATTTGCTATTGTTACGTAGCAAGGTGTTCTTGTGGAACTTCTAAGAGGGGGGGCAGGACTGTCTCTGAGTCATTTGCCTGTTTTGGGGCTACTTTTTCTCCTACTGGGTTGCCTTATGCAGCATTAATGTGAGGGGAGTATGTTTATTCTTATTGCAAAATGCTATGATTGATATCCTGAGGAGGTTTGCACTTTTCTGAAGGGAACAGAAGGTACAGTACATAGCCAGTTCTGCTCCTCTTCTTTGACAGATGTTCACTGAAAATTGAATCAGAAATTTCTCTAGAGTGATGTTGTCAAGGTCCAGTAATTCTTGATTTAAAGTTTGTCTTATGAAGACTATTATTGCTCTGATGAAACACTATGACCAAACAAATTTGGTGAGAAACAGGTTCATTTGACTTACACCTCCACATCATTTTTTATCATTGAAGGAAGAACTCAAATGGGCCAGAAAACTGGAGGCAGGAGCTGTTGCTGAGGCTATGGAGGGGTGCTGCTTACTGACTTGCTCATCGTGGCTTCCTCAGCCTGATTTCTTATAGAATCCAGGAGCACAAGCTCGCAGCATCACCTACAATGGGCTCAGCCCTCCCACATCAATTACTAATTAAGAAAATTATCTCCCTTCCAGATCTTACAAAGGCATTTTATTAATTGAAGTTCACTCCTTTTAGACAACTTTAGCTTTTGTCAAGTTGGCATAAAACTATCCAGCACAAAGTTTTTCAGTGTGAAGGAAAATATTTAGTGTGATGAAATATGAATGCTTTAACCACACAGAATTGGGGACAGTGCTGTGCTGATTAGACCAATGAAGAGTGAGCTCCTAGCTTTTCTTTGGCTTTCTGAAAGAGAATATTTATTATCCTTTATTCAATTATCTATTATCTGATAGATCCTTTAAGGATATCCAGGCTGCCATCAGTGTGCGAGGAGACAGCAAATGAGCTAGTTGAAAGGGATGTCTCCAGTTTTGTTATTCCACTGTATGATGCTAAAGATAGGGCTTGTCATTGAGTGCTTGTCTTGTGCTGCATCCTTTGATACATACTTGGCAACATCTTAAAAACATTTTTGGAGCCGGGCGA
>NC_022031.1:25631934-25638223 GCF_000317375.1 Microtus ochrogaster
TAAAGGGAGAGAGACCACGCCCCAATGGGCTGGTATCTCAGCGGCTATAGGCTGGAGGAGCGGAAGGACCTCCCGCAACACTGCACCATCTAATTCAATTCAGAAACGCTACCAAAGGACACAATTCTCAGTTTTACAGAAGAACCCAAGGCTCAAACGTTAAGATACCTCACCTAAAATTACCAACACAGTCTGTGGTGCAGGCATCCAGCATCCGCACTTTGCATCATACCCTGTACTGACTCTCAGGAAGAAGAGAGGGCAGAGCAAACATTTCTGATGACAATCAATTGCAATCATGAAGCACATGGAGAATTTTTAGATTGTGATGACTGGGAGTTGCTTCTAAGAAATTAAGCCTGATGAATAATTAAAACATTAATTTCCCTTCTCTATGTATTAATATCAATGACTTGGAAGCTGCTTCTGTACTTTTTGAATTCTGTATTTATTATTTTACTACATATCCTGTTCTTTGTAAAAATATATCTATTTCACTTCTCTGTTTATGGAGCTTTGGGTATAACTGGCTCTACCTTTAAAAAACACAGGAGGCTTGAGTGGCACCTTAAATATAACCATCTGGTGAATGATTTTCTGGAATCCATTTATAGAATCAATTTAAATCTGAGTACACTATAATTTTGAAGTGTTTTCATTCCTGGAAAATGATAATTTTATTTTCGATATTTATGCATGAAATGGTTTATGATTGTGTGGTTCCATTAGTAAAATGTACTCCTTCCTTCTCTCCAACATTTATCACAAGTAAATATGTCTATCATCTTGGCTATTCATTTTATTCAATAATTATGATAATTGCTATTGATTTTATTAATGCATCAGCATTCTAACTTAATGTTCAGAAAATTACATTCAAACTCTAAGTGGTTAAAATAGAGAAATACTTAAAAGTGCTCCACTTGTTTGTGCATTGTGCACTTACTAAGATACATTTTAGTTTTGTATAATGCTTCAAACCTTTGTAAATAATTTGGGCAAGGAAATTAATTCAGGTCAAGGTAGCAGCTTCACTTTATTATGCTCCAGTCTTTTTCTTTACAGCTTTCAGATGTCTGTGTCGAGAGCCAATCATTGATCCCATGCTCATTTCTGGATTCCAGCACTGAATCTGTCACAATGACATTTCTTGGTTGCTTAATATATTTCCTCCTCTTCTGCTCCATATTAAAACTTAGGCTCTTGATCCTGTCTCCACTCTTTTCACATTACAATATTTTAAAATTTAAAACAACAAGTGTTAATGTTCTAAGGAACCATGAATCTCTACGAAGTCATGCTTGCATTTAACACATAACTGTCAAGAATGGAAGTAATCTTTAGGAGCATATTTATAAATATCTTATTTAAGCTAGCCTTCTAAATGATAGCTTCAGACATTCATATACTCTCTTTACTACATAGATGACCATTTATCATTCTTCCTGAAGGAGACTATCATATAATAAGAGCCTTGGTGATGTCAAGCAGGTCTAGATGTCATTTAGGTGACTCAGACATACCCTGTACACAACATTTCAGAGACACAAAGTAGTCACTTATAATGACACAACCTATTTCAATGCCAGCGGTAAGCATGATCATGCATGTGACCATTGTACTAGATGTTTTGACCAACATATAATCAACACCGCTGAATATTTCTTTTGCTCCAGCTTCCATATGGCATCATTATAAAGCCCTCAGTAAATAGATTATTCCTAATATTTACATAAATATTTAAGAACACTATAAATTAAACATAATTCAAATCCCTTCACCAATTTTACAGTTAAAACAGAACAAATGTATTCAAATATCTTGGGTAAGTAAGATGAACAAGATGACAAATGTAAATTCTTTAAAAATTTTACGTGAAATTTGGAAAGAGTAAGGTTCAGGAACTAAAGCCATCACAAATAATTGTGTGAAGAAATTGTTCTGTTGTTTACCTTGCCATCATCATTTCATCTTTGTTTTACTGTCTGTCCCAAAGCAACACATTAGTGAGTACCAAGGCAGTACATTAAATACGTAGAACTTTTATTAATTGAAAATGAATGCAAAAAATAGAAACACTTAGTGTCTCTAGTATCACATGGCAAGTTAAAGAGCAGGCTTCCCCTTTGAGGGTGTGATAGAACATTGAATTGCAGCAGTTCAGACAGGATACAAGGCAGAGGGGATTCTAGGATATCTTATCAACTATACTTTCTCAAAGAAGCTGTGAGGAATGTGTGAAGTGTTGAAAATAGTTTAGGAAGGCAGAAAAGGGAGGGCTCTAAGGCATCCTGAACTCAGAAATTGCTTTGGTAGGTTGGAATCAGCAGGAGATGTTGTCAAATGCATCTGGGACCACATCGCTGTTTTCCAAAATGATTTACTCACCATACCACACACAAGTGTAGAGGAAACGAAATTAGACATTTATTCCAAGAAAACCCCAGACTACTTCTCCAAAAAAACTGACTTTTCTTCCATGGCTATATTTTGAAATCATGACAGGTGGAGTGAACCACAGCCTGGTAGCCTCAGGCTCATCTGTGGGAAGCTGTTTTTCCAGCAATCTTATGTCCTTAAGCATCTCTCTAGCAGTTAGGGAGCTAAAATATCCAGAATTCTAGAAATTCTAATGGTAAGTGCATAATAAAATGAATTTCTTTTATTGTTACAAATTCTCATTTAAGATGTCTAAAAATGAAGAATTCTTAATTTTATAACCATCAAAGCATCATACAACCATTCCAAAATGGAGTTCTGGTGTGAGAGGTCCTTCTGTCTATGTGTTGCTTTTATTGGTTGATAAATAAAGAAACTGCTTTGGACCTAGAGCAGGGCCAGAACTTAGAAAACTAAACTGAACACTGGGAGAAAGGAGGCAGAGTTAGGGAGATGCCATATAGCCCTGCAAGAAAAAAAACACCTAGAACTTTGGCCGGTGAGCCACAGCCATGTGGCCTTACACAGATTAATGGAGATGGGTTAAATTAATATATAAGAGTTAGCTCGTGGGAAGCTGGAGCTAGTGGGCCAAGCAGTGATTTAATTAATACAGTTACTGTGTGATTATTTCTGGGCCAAGCAGCCTGGAACAAAGAAGCAGCCTCGTTACAACAGAGTTCAACAACCATGTCAATATTTTGGAATGATAAGGTCTTTATTACAATTACTCCACTCTAACTATTGCCCAAAAGGGATCACAGGAAAGACATATGAATTATTTAATTTTGTAGAGCACAATAAGTTTTGTTACAAAAGAGACAGTAGTTTAGTTGCATTCCTTTGGCTGATGACCTTCTGTATAATAAATCATCATTTTAATGTATAAGTGCACAGGAAATGATCACTGAATATATGACACAGGGGAAGAAGACTGGGCAGAGCTCTCCAGATCCCTTTCCCCTAAGTAGGTAGAATGTCAGGGGTAGTGCAGGCTTTCCCCTGATGGACTCACCAGTCAGGCCCTATCTGCACATAAGACCTTGCCAAGGGCCACACATGTTTACAATGTAATTTACATAGAGTAGCCAATGAATTCAAAATGTGTGTGTACAAGAGAGGATGTTCTCAATCTGAACAAGAGCTGCTTCTTTCTCTGTTCAATCCTGCTGTCTCCCTCTTCTGTTGATAATAACTGGAAGGATCTTTCAGGATCTTGGAGTTAGTCTTAAAAGTCCACTTCCTGCCTGAGTTTCAAACCTTAACTCTGAATGAGAGAGATCAAGTCAACCTGAAAGCAGGAAATTGGACTTGATAGGAAAAAAGAGAATTTGGTGAGAAAAAGAGGAAGTAAAAGAAATCAAATGATTAATAATAAGATCACACAAGTTTTTTTCATGGTGCTATTGATATAAAACAGTGATCCAAGAGCACAATGAAAATCTTTGAAGAACAAAGAGCAGAAACAAGTGAGCATGAACAGGAGAGACAGAAGCCATCGTAATATTCACTGTGGCTCAGCCCTCACTTGTCAAGGAAGGAAAATAAGTGTTCAACAAATTAATGTAAAAGGAAGACTTAGCATATGTACACAGGGAATATAATTGTGTTAAAAATGGAGAGTTCTGTAAAGTGAGAACATGGATTAATAGCGGAATTTAGGAGAAACGCAATTTAAAACAAGCATAAAAAAGCAAGTGCTGTATAATCTTTTATGTCAATTCTGGAATAAATTCGTAGAAATTGAGAACAGAATTATTGTGGCCAGAGTTTGGAGCGCAGTAATAAATGTTTGATCCTCTAGTGCCAACTTTCAATTCCATAAGGAAAATTATGAAATGCTGCTGTACAATATGGTGACTAGAGATAGCAACATTATACTATGCTTTTCAAAATGTTGAGTGTTTTCACTATGAAGAAATGACTAATGCTGTGGGGCAATACACTAAACTTGATTTAAACTTTGTGTATTATATACGTATGTTGACACATCACACAACACACATTTTACTTTGTAGAACTTTTATGTTTCTATGTGTTCATTAAAATAAGTTAAAATGGGTTATATACAAAAAGAAAATCTGAAAAAGTAGAGCCAATCCCACGAAACCCTGAAAATTAATAGGTGTTTCAAAAAAGTAAAATATAAAATACATAAAATTCTTGAAGAAATAATTTTATAAATACAAATAGAACATAAACATTGTTTCTGAAAGATATTTAATTTTCAGTAACATTTTAACATCTCTTAAAGTTCCATTTTGTAAGAAAATTTGCATAGTTATGAAATAAAGTCTTACCAACTTTGGACTTGTTTAACTTACTCGTTGCTGTCTTTCTCCCATTGAAATAGGTGCTTGTTTTTTAAATCTCATGTGTAATTTCTGTACTGATTATGCATTGTGCAAACACTTTGTCATCACTCTCTTTTACTTTTTCTTGATTCAAAAATCGGCCTATACATCCCTTTCTTCTCATTTATTAATGTGTATAATGCTAGTAAAATCATTGCTTATGAAGAATAGTTGAAATAATTTTTATGTTTTCATGTAATAGTTTTATCATTTTTAAAAATAATTTTTCTTTTATATTTTAAAAAAGCCTATTTTTTTCATTTTACATATCAATCCTAGTTCCCAAACCCTCCCCTCCTCCCATGCCCTTCACATATACCCTCATCCCACCCATCATACACTCCTCAGAGAGGGTAAGGCACACTACTTTGGGGAATGTTCAAGCCCCTCCCTACTATATCTAGGCTGAACAAGGTATCCATCTAAAGAGAGTAGGTTCCCAAAAAGCCAGTACAACAGTAGGGTTAAATTCTGGTGCCACTGCCAGTGGCCCCGAAGTCTGTCCCCAGTCATACAACTGTCCCCCACATTCAGAGGGACTAGTTTGGACCTATGCTGTTTTTCTTCCCTGTCTGTCTTGAGTTGGTGAGCTCCCATTAGCCCAGGTAAACGGCTTCAGTGGTGTCCCCATTGTGTTCTTGAACTCTTTGCTCATATTCTCAATTCTCCCACTCTTCATTTGGACTTTGGGAGCTCAATCCAGTGTTCTGATATGGGTCTCTGCCTCTGCTACCATTAGTTGCTGGGTGAAGGTTCTATGGTGATATTTAAGATAAAAATCAGTCAGACTACAGGGCAACCTTTTCTCTATTGCTAAGGGTCTTAGCTGTGGTCATCCTTGTGGATTTCTGGGAATTTCTCTTGTACCACATTTCTCGCTAGTCCCATAATGTCTCCCTCAATCAAAATACTACTCTTGGGCATATATACCCAAAGGATGTTTAATCATACTAAAAGGACATTTGTTCAAATATGTTGATAGCAGCATTATTTGTAATAGCCAGAACCTGGAAACATCCTAGATGTCCCTCAGCCAAAGAATGGATAAAGAAATTGTAGCACATTTACACATTAAAGTACTATTCAGTAGAAAAAAAACGAACAAAGCAAACAAACAAACAAACAAAAAAAAACCCAATGACATCTTGACATTTGCATGCAAATGGTTGGAACTAGAAAAAAATCATCCTGAGTGAGGTAACCCAGGTCCAGAAAGATGAACATGGTATGTACTCACTCATAAGTGGATACTAGCTGTAAAGTTAAGGATATTGAGCCTATGGTTGCTGATCCTAGAGAAGCAAGTAGCAAGGTGAATTCTAAGAAAAACACACATAAATCGACCTTGAAAGAGGGGAAATAGAGGGGGAGCATGAGCAAGGAACTCAGGACCTCGAGGGGTACATCCACACTCTGAGACAATGGGGATGTCCTTTCGGGAACTCACCAAGGCCAGCTGGCCTGAATCTGAAAAAGCATGGGATAAAACCGGACTT
>NC_022031.1:25639019-25644110 GCF_000317375.1 Microtus ochrogaster
ATTAAAGGCGTGCGCCACCATCGCCCGGCTAGGACCACAAATATTTAAATATCATTTATACCACACAGTCATGTCCTTGAACTTTTCCATTTTTAATCAATATTATATGCCTCTACATTTATATCAGCCTTAGATATTTGTACACACAAATACAAAATGAGAAATTAGGAAATATTTTTACATTCAAAACCCTGAGCCTTCCATCTTATTTCAATGACTTATTTGCTCAGTTATTCTATCAGTGACATATTGCATCTGTTTTCTTCTGGAGAAATGTGTCACATCTTTTGACTATTTAATCCCAACATCTTGATGTTATTTCTATTCATGCACCATGTTTTAAATCAGTATCTTTAATTTTAATGGTAATATATTGAACATCTTTACACAAATTTTAAAACTTAAAATGCCCTGGCTAAATCTACATATTTCATCTTATTTTGCACTCCTTGGAATTTTTACCTCTATAATTAATTTAACTGATTTTTTTTTTTACTGAACAAACAAAATGACTATTGACAGGTATGTAATAACATGATGAAATCTAACAATAAAAGGAAGAAAATTTCTGATACGGTATTAGATTGGATCTTCAGATATTAGATTGGAAATCTATCACTTTGATTTGTCCAAGGTAGAGCTTGTGCTTGTCCACATTTGAATGCATCACCATTATAGTAGCATGTTGTCAGCATCCTGGATTTTCCATGGGTTCTATAGATATTGGGAATTTCTGTAATTGAGCAAGACAGGTGAATGTCTTCTTTAGTTTTACAGCAGGATTAGTGTTGTATGAAGCACAGAGCTTTTAGGGAGAAAAGAGAATGCAGGTATCACTTAATTGTTAGGAGTTTCTTACTTCCTATTCTTATTGTTAAGTTTTTCCCCTTACCCTCTCTTTCTATTGTACCATGCCATGCAGTCCAGGATGGCCTCAAACTCGTAGTCCATTAACCCCAACCTTCCAAATGGTATCAAATGCATATACCATCAAACATTACCACATCTAGGTACTTATTTTTCTTAAAATTTGAAATACTATTTTACCTTATTTCCCACCTCCCCACAATGATATTCAAACTCCTTTAAGGTGGGTGTTTTAGACATTTCTTTACTTGATAAATCCCTAATTAATAATCAACAAATGTGTCTTGAATAACTGAAGTAATAAAGGCTAACGGGAGGGCAATATTTGCAGTTGCTGAAATGTGGATGAATGTGGATTTGGGGAATTTTATTCCTTCTAAATTCCCCCACATACCAAACCTTTTACTATTTTTTAAGTTCACTGCCTCTTAAATATTTCTGTTACAAATATACAAATATATGAATGAAGTGTGTATATGTGTATGAATGTATGTTTGTAATATATATTCCTACATATCAAAATACAAAATGCTTAGTCTGTGTAATGTTACTACATATATGTTTTCAGAAATGTTGGGTGGAAAGCTCCATTTCAAGCCTCTTCCCCTGGTAGTTGCCTCAATCCAAATTCCAACTCCAAGAAAGCACACTAAACAGTGTCCCCTCTTCAGGGGGGGTCAAGACCACTCCCACAGGCTATTTAAACTGCCCCCCCAGAGAATGAACACGTGGTCTTTCTGGTTCTTTGTCCCCCTCTCTGTGTTTTTCAGGGGTGGAAGGCGGCACCCTGGAGTGCTGGCATCCATTAAACCTGGGCTTCTTCTTATTCAGTTTGATTTGGTCTGGTTTGGATTATTGTGTAGGCAGAGAGCCTTATCAGGCCAAAAAAAGTTAACACTGACCATTTGGTATTGCATAACTAATGGGTGTGCTCTTCCCTGGGGAAGACTATTTCTCCTGCTCTAAGTGTTTTGTAAAGGTCAACTTTTCAAAGCATGTAGAAAGGCCTACATTGCT
The DNA here is from genome assembly GCF_000317375.1 of Microtus ochrogaster. Lineage (NCBI taxonomy): Eukaryota > Metazoa > Chordata > Mammalia > Rodentia > Cricetidae > Microtus > Microtus ochrogaster. The sequence goes on from NC_022031.1 coordinate 25,640,904, forward strand.
GTAGTTTATGCTCTTAATAAAGGATATAAAACATAGTCTATGCATTTATTCTTCCTAGCTCTGCAGGCTGAATTTTGGATTTGGAGATGACAAAACCTTCTAATTTTTGATGAAATACTGAGGCTTCCAGAAGTGATAATCAGAGGTAACATGAGAAGCTTAATTATAGAACACAAACTACAATCCAAGCTGATGTGAAGCAACAGGTTTGGATAACTTATTTTCACTCACTTTTAAGCATTTCTGAAAGTGACTCAAACCTTGTTTTTATTTTCTACTCTACTCTTACGCATGAGATTCTGTTTAAATATATCAATATGTCTTTCCTGACTCTGGGTGAGGCCAGTGGTTGACGTCATGTATCTTCCTTACTCTCCATCTTAGTTTTTGAGACTGGGTCTTTCACTGAACCTGGAGTTTGCTGGCTGGTAATGGACTTCAGGAATCTTCCTGTCTCTCCTTTCCCAACACTGTGATTACTGGCACATGCCAACTCCACTTGGCATTTTACATGGGTGCTAGGGATCAAACTCAATTCCTATGTTTACACAGTATGATGGCTTGAAAGAAAATGGCTCCCAAAGGGACTGGCATTTATGAGGTATGGCCTTTTAGAGGAAATATGTCACTGTGGAAGCCGGTTTCAAGGTCTCATATAGGCTCAAGCCACACCCAGTGTCTCAGACCAATTCCTGTTGTCTGTGAGTCAAGATATAAGAACTCTCAGTTCCTTCTCTAATACCATGTCTGACTACACACTGCCTTGCTTCCCACTATGCCAATAATGGAATAACCTCTGAACTGTAAGTGAGCCACCATAATTAAATGATTTCCGTTAGAAGAATTACCATGGTCATGGGGTCTCAGCACAGCATTAGAAACCCTAATTAAATGTTTTCCCCAATAGAACCAAGTCTCTGGCTTCCTTCTTTGGTTGTTTATTGGGCTTTCAAGTTTTATTAGTTTGTTTAGACATTTTCCCTCAATAGAATTTATGAGAGTTTCAAGAGTGACATGAAACTTTCAATTAAATGTCTTTCTCAAGCACAAATTTAGTAGGGATTTCCATATGACCTGTCCTCAGAAAAGTGCTTTTGTTCTTAAGCACAATGTCTGATTTGACTACTAATAGCTACAGGTGACTATTGAGCAATAGCAATATAACTAATATAAATTCAAATGTGTGCTAAATTAAAAATAAACACATAGTACTTAATATTTAGTAGTGAAAATAACAAAATACATCATATTAAGTTTTTATATTCATTATATTTAGCAAAACAATCATTTTAATTAGGTCATAAACTTTTAATGGGACAAATATAAACATTTATCAAAGGCTATTAAATATTTAAGCAATGTTTTCATTTATTATGTTAACAAATACAATACAAAACCAATTTAATTTGAAGATTAGCTTTTAACATATATTTATTGCATAAAATAATATCATTAGTATGATATTTTTTTGTGTACAAATGTATTTTAATTTTACTTACTGTTCCATTACACTCTCCTGTGACACCCTGCCCTTGTCACTATTCATCACAAGCAATTGTTCTGCTGTTAAGTCAGTTTCTTTTTATTAAGCTTTCTGAAAATATTTGTTTATTTTTAAAAAGTAGCTAATCTTGTTTATTGACAATGCATTCATGTTCACAATGTATTCTAATTACTCTCACCCTTCTCTTTTTTCTAACTCTTAGAATTATCTCACCCTCTTCTTTGCTACAAATTCCTCTGCAGCATTCATGTGGTGTTATTTAATATTGTAGCCTCTTCACTTGAGCCAAGGTTGTGTGTGGTCATTGCTTTGGCACCATCCACTGGAGCCTGGTGGGGTCTTAAAGTTAAGATTAAATTTTGCATATGACTAAACATATGCCTTTTTTTTTACTTCTGTATCTGGATTATTTCATTTATAATATGATGAGTTCTGTTTCCATTTACTTTGCTGTGAAGTACATAAAATCTTCCTTCATTTCTCTTTAATAAGATTTTTAGTAGTATTTTTGTTAATTCTTTATACATTTCATACATTACATTTTTATGTATGACCCCATCTAAGACCCTAAGCAATAGAAGAGAGGGTGCCTGAGCTGGCCATATTCAGGACCCTTCTCTGCCTTTCCAACATTTTGTACTCATTTTCTTTTTGTGCTCAACCCTTAGAATCAAGTCTGTGTTCCCATATACCCTTTGATGTGTCACCATCCACTACAACTTGGTCAGCCTTAAGAAAACTGACTGTTAGGAAAACACGCCTTTAAGAAATCGACTCTTAGTTGAACACATGTCATTGTAATATGATTGAGCATCTTTCGGGTATATGCCCAAGAGTGGTATTGCATTTGTTCATCTGAAGTCATACCAGCATTATTTATAATAGCCAGAACCTGGGAACAAACTAGATGTCCCTCAACCAAAGAATGGATAAAGAAATGTGGCACATTTATGCGTTAAAGTACTACTTAGCAGTAAAAAACAATGCCATCTTAAAATTTGCATGCAAATGGATGGAACTAGAAAAAACCATCTCGAGTGAGGTAATCTAGACCAAAAAAATGAACGTGGTATTGGAGACTAGCTAAAAAGCAAAGGATATTGAGCCTACAGTTTATGATCCTAGAGAAACTAACAAGTTGAATACTAAGAAAAACATACATAGATCGACCTGGAATGGGGAAATAGACAAGATTGCCTGACAGAATTGGGAGCATGGGGGTGGAGAGAAAAGGGAGAACAGAAGGAGAAGAGGAGAGGAGAGGGGAGGGATGAGGAGAACTTGAGGAACAGGATAGTGGAGAAGGAGAAAGGATAGGAATGAGAACAAGGAAAGAGATATTGTGATTGAGATAACCATTATGGGGCTAGAAAGAAACCTGGCACTAGAAAAATTCCCAGGAATCTACAAGGATGACCCCATCTAAGACCCTAAGCAATAGAAGAGAGGGTGCCTGAGCTGGCCTTACCCTGTAGTCAGACTGATGAATATCTTAAAATATCACCATAGAACCTTCATCCAGCAACTAATGGAAACAGAGGCAGAGACCCCACATCAGAGCACTGGACTGAGCTCCCAAAGACCATTTGAAAAGTGGGAGAGGCCGGGCGATGGTGGTGCACGCCTTTAATCCCAGCACTCGGGAGGTAGAGACAGGCGGATCTCTGTGAGTTCGAGACCAGCCTGGTCTATAGAGACAGGCT
>NC_022031.1:25644289-25657543 GCF_000317375.1 Microtus ochrogaster
TGGGTCAGACTGCAGGGCCACTGGCAGTGGTGCCAGGAATTATCTCTACTGCTTGTGCTGGCTTTTTGCAAGCCTGTTCTTTTTGGATGGGTAAAGCATAGATAAAGTAGGGAGGGCCTTGGACCCTCTCCAAAGCAGTGTGCCTTACCATCTCTGAGGAGAATTGGGAGGAGGGGTAGGTGGAGGGAATGGGAGAGGGGGAGTGGGAACTGGAATTGATATGTAAAATGAAAAAAGATAGCTTGTTTTCTTTAAATAAATAAATAAATAATAAACGAAAAGTTAAAAACGGTAAAAGGAGAAACAGACCCTTCCCTCTTCCTTTTCCAGCAGCTACCAAATGCCAGTATCTGCTCTGCTAGCAGATACTGGGAACTAGCCCGGCCTGAGCAGGTTTGGTGCAGGCTGTCAGAGACTGTGAGTCTAAATGCTTTCAACTGTCTTGCTATGTCTGGAAAGCACCGTTTCTTTTCAGTTATCTACCATCTCTGCTCTTACAATCTTTCTACTGCCTCTCTTATAATAATCCTTGACTATCAAGAAAAATGTATGATATTCATGTCCCATCTATGGCTAAGACTTCGATAATATCTGCTCAGTCTGTATAATGCTATTATATTAATGATTACAGGGTTTACAATGTGGTATTTGTAACAAAATAGTATCTTCTTCTTTGTGGAAGATTATCTCTCCTGTTTTCAGCATTCTTTAGTTGTTTGTAGCTTTCTGTATATGGCTAAATCCTAGTGAGCTTTCAAACATCTACATTACCATGTCAACTGTTCTCTTGTTCAGCTTCCTAAAGGCCATTGGGTTGGTGAGACCCTTAAGGTGTAGTTTTTGACATTTTTAGGGGCTGTAACCTCAGAAATCAATGCTCTTTCCCTCTGCCTTTTATATTTTTCCTTCTTCTTCCACAATGATCCGTAAACCTTAGGTACAGGAGTACTGTTGTAGTCGTATCAATTCAGACTAGGCTCCATAGCTGCATTTTGATTGTTTTTTGTTTTCTATAATGGTCTACCTCTGTTGCAAAGAGAATTTTCCTTGCTGAGAAGTAAAGAATACATTTATCTGTGGTATAAGGACAAATATTGATAATGTAGTTAGGCATTATGTTTGTTTAGTAAAGTCATGGTTCTAGGTTCTTCTCCAAAATCCATGACTTCAGTAGCTTTGGGCATTAGAATGGATTGCTGGTAGCCTACATGATTTCTTCCTTGTTGAGAAGGTCTCAAATTTAATTAGAGTGTGGTAGGCTACTGCCAAAGTTTGTATGTCTTTAGTGCACTCTGAAGGTTATTGTGCCACAAGCAAGCACAATAGCAACAGTTTCCAATATTTTGGAAGTCTCCTGGACAACTGTGACTAAGAACTCAAAAGAGGACTTCTTCTGCATGGCACTGAGGTTTTGATAAATAATTTCTGATTCTTAGATAGTATATTGTTAGCTCATATGGACAAATTTCATTTGAACTGTGTATGTGTGGTAGTTTGAATGTAATTGGCCCCATAATCTCATAGGGAGTGGCACTATTAGCAACTGTGGCTTTGTTGGAGTGGATATGACCTTGCTGAAGGAAGTGTGTAACTGTGGGGGTGGGTTTTGAGGTTTTCTATGCTCAGGATACCACCCAGTGTCTCAGTAGACTTTCTGTTGCCTGGAAGATGTAGTTCTTGCAGCTCCAGAACCATGTCTGTCTGTATGCAACCATGCCCGCTCTCATGATGATAGTGAACTGAACATCTGAAAACGTAAGTGAGCCAATGCAACTAAATATTTTACCCTATAAGAAAGGCCATGATCATATGTCTTTGGCAGCAATAAAAAGACTAAGACATTATGTACCCTAATATATAGACTTAAATGTATGGTATGTTTTTTATTGATAAGTAGTTAATTGTATGATTTTTTTATGAAATGTTTGGGCATACTTACTATTATTTTACCCTCCTACCTCCTTGTTGTATATTTTATCTCCCCATCTACTCTCTAACTCCAACCCCTCATATTTTCTAGTTCCTCCATTAGGCAACTTATACACTGCTATTTTCTCCTCTATTGCTGCTTACACATTATGGTTCCCAAATTGGTCCCTTTTATTTTGCCTATGTTCTGCAGTTCCTTTATGATATGAACTCAGGTCTGAATATGTGGAAAGAGAAGACTACAGTGAGAAGGAGCACTCAATGCTTGTCTATCTGAGTATGCATTGTCTTATTCAACATATTTTCCAGTTCCATCTATAAGCCTGAAAATTTCATTTTTCCTTATAGAAGCATACTATTCCACAGTGTAATTGCACCATCAGCAGGTGAATGATCTTAGATTGTTTCTATCTCTTAGCTATTATAAATAAACCAGAAGTCAAAATTAGTTAGCAAGTATCTGTTTAGTTCTTGGGGCATATAACAAGTTGGTTCATACAGCAGGTTTAGTTTGAGTTTTATGAGAATTTGCTTCACTGGTTTCCAGGTTGTCTGTACCTACTTCAAATCTCAATAACAGTGAATGAGGGTTTTCCTTTCCTCCAATCTTCCCCACCATATGTTTCCTTTGTCTTGTTGATTTTTTTCATTCTTACCTGGGGTAAGATGAAACATCAAAATTCTTTTGATATGCATTTTCCTAACTGTTAGAGATGATGAATGGTTTTAGAGATATTTCGTAGACATTTCTTTTTGAGAACTCTCTATTCATATCTCAGGCCCATTTTTGAATAGATCTTTTTGATCCTTTTTTGGGCCATTTTGTATTTTGCATATTAATTCTCTGTAAGACATACAGCTGACAAATGATTGTCTATCAGTCTGTGGGCTTCCTCTTTACACAAGATATTTTTAGCTGTACAAAAGCATTTTAATTTTTTGAAATCTCACTTGTCAATTGTTGGTCTTAATTCTTAGACAAAGGAAAGTCCTTTCCTATACATATATAAGAGGTATTGCCTAAATTTTCTTCTAAAAATTCAGTATTTCAGCTTTCACAGTGAGGAACTTGCACATTTGAAGTTAATTTTTGTGCAAAGTGATAGGTAAGGACCCAGTTTCATTCTCTTAGCATGACGGCATCCAGTTTTCTAAGCACAATTTCTTGATGATATTTTACTTTGGCCAATATATATTTTTGGCATTGTTGTCAAGTATTAAATGGCTGAAGCTACTTCTATTTGTGTTTGGATTATTAATTTCATTCCTTTGGAGACAATGTTTGGGTTCCTATACAATACTGTAATTTTTTATTAACATGACTTTGTATATAGATTGAGGTCTATCTAATCCCTCCAGCATTGTTCTTTTTGCTCAGGATTATTTTGAATATTTAGTCTTTTGTGCTTCTATACATAATATAGGTTGTTTTCTTTTTTTTTTCTATTTCTGTGAAGAATGAGATGGTGATTTTAATTGACACTGTATTGAATCTCTTAACAATTTTGGATAAAATGCCAATACTTGAACATGAAATATCTTTCCATCTTCTAGTATTTTTCTCATCTTTCTTCAGAAGTTTAATTGTAGTGTAATTTAATTTCTACCTTGGTTAGGTTTATTCCTAACATGTTATTTTCTTTGAGGCTACTGTGAATGTGAGTGTGTCATCTTCTACATCACTGTGTATTTGCTGTTGGTGTATACAAAGCTAATGTTTTATGCAAGTTACCTCTGTGTTCTATGGCATTGATGAATGTGTTTATCATTCTTGAAGTTTTGAAGTTTTCTCATATAAATATTGGGAACACTAATGTATAGTACCAGGTTGACTGCATAATTATAGTTTGACTTTCTATTTACAGCTCTTAAATATCCTCCTCTTGACTATTATTGCTGCTAGTGACTAAAGCATAATATGCAAAAGTGGGATGGTTTCATGTTTTTCTTCATAAATTAGGATAGTGCTACCTGCAAGTTCTTCATATATAGCTTTTATTGTGTTGAGGTGTATTCCCTCCAATCCTGTATTCCCTAGGACTTTACCATGAACTCATATTGGATTTTCGTTTTTTTTTTTTGAGATAATGAAATGATTTTTGTCTTTAAGTCCATCTATGTGCTTTACTACGTTTGTTGACATGTGTATGATAAAACATTCATACGTTTCATAGATAAAGTCAACTTGGTCATGGTGGATATTCTTTTCATTATATTTTATTTGCAAATAATCTATTGAGTATTTTTAGCTATGTTCCTCATGACGGGAATTTGTTATGTTCTTATCTGGTTTTGATATTAAAGTAATATTGGCTTCATGGGAGTTTGGGAATGCACCTTTTGTTTCTATTTTTTAAAAACATTTTAAAGGGATGGTTGTAGATCTTGGAAATCTGTGCTGCAAATCTTCCTGCCATTGTCTTTTTCTTTTTAAGTTATAAGACTTTTATTACAATTTCAATATAACCATTTATTTTGGGTTTGTTTAGGTTGATTTATTCTTGGTTTAATTATGGCAATTTGACTGAATCTAAATATTCAACTATTTATTTAGTTTTCTTAAATTAATAGAATACAGGCTTTTGAAGTAGTTTTTATAATGTTTTGAATTTCATTGGTGTCTATTTTAATGTTTTCCTGTTTGTCTTTGATTTTGTTAATTTGGGTTCTTTCTTACTTTATTTCCTTTGGATAGTTTTGTCAAGACTTGCTAATCTTTCTTATCATCTCAAAGAACCAGCTCTTAGATTTGTTGGCCATTTGTATTGTTTTATTTTTTCTATTCTGTTAAATGCTGTCCTAATTTTTATTATTTATTGATGTGGAGTAGGTTGGATTTGTTTTGTTCTTGTTTTTCAACTTTTGAATTGCTTCATTAAGTTATTGATTTGTGCTCTTTTCAATTTTTTTAGATTTTTTTATTTTTGTTTATTATTTTTTTTATAGAAAAAAAATTCTGCCTCCTTCCAGCCTCCCATTCCCTCCCCCTCCTCCCACTCCTCTCTTGCTACCCCCACTCCTCTCCCCCTCCCTCTCCAGTCGGAAGAGCAGTCAAGGTTCCCTGCCCTGTGGAAAGTCCAAGGTCCTCCCCCCTCCATCCAGGTCTAGGAAGGTGAGCATCCAAACTGGCTAGGCTCCCACAAAGCCAGAACATGAAGTAGGATCAAAACCCAGTGCCATTGTCCTTGGCTTCTCATCAGGCTTTATTTCCGCCATGTTCAGAGAGTCCGGTTTTATCTCATGCTTTTTCAGTCCCAGTCCAGCTTTCCTTGAGTTGCCCTCCCATATTCAATTCTTTTAATACACTTTTAAACACTATAAATTTTTTTCATCAAAATTTATTTCAGAGGTATTGTTGTTTTCTCTTGTAGATTTCAATACACTTTCTTTTTTCTGTATATTTAATGTTTTAACTCTGATATACCATGGGGATTTTATTTTCTGGTCTTGTCTATTTGGTGTTCTGTGCATTTCTTTTACCTGTATGGATATCTCTTTTCTTAGTTTGGAGAAATTTTCATCAATGCACCTAGAAACCTGGTCTATGAGACTGACCTGGAATTTCTTCTCATTTACCCCTCTTATCCATAGGTTTTGTCTTTTGATAGTTATTCATATTTCTTATATGTTCCTTTCTTTTGTTCAAAAAACTTTCTATATTCCTTTCTTATTTGGTCTAGAACCTTTTTTTTAAAAAAAATTCTAATTGTCTAACTTCTGTTTGATTCCTTTTACTTTTAACGCTTTCCTTTGAATTTTCTCTTTTGGTTTTGGGTTTTTCAATTAAGTGTTTATTTTAGTTCGAGTAGTCTTCAAAGCTTCTATACCTATATTGAATTCCGTGTTCAATTCCTGAATGGTCTTTGTTATTTCTATCATCCTTTTGTTTTTTAGGGTATTTCTCAGGCATTTATTTCTCTTAATTCCTATTGCCTTCATTTCATTTAGGTTTTTCATTATGTATTTTTCTGTTTGTTTGTTTTTCAAGACAAGGTTTCTTTGAAGCCTGTCCTGGAACTAGATCTTGTAGATCAGACTCTGCCTCCTGAGTGCTGGGATTAAAGGTGTGTGCCATCAACGCCCAGCTTTCTTTTTATCTTCTTTAAACTCCTTGAATACATTCATGGAATTAACGACTGTTTTTTCAATTCTTTCCTCCCTGTAATTCTCATTGGTATGCATTTCTGCAGGACTAGTACGTAAAGTATCTCTGGCTTGATGCTTCATATGGCTTGCATTTTTGTGACGAGATCTAGGGAAGCAGACTTCTGTTAGTTCTGTGTATAGATAGAGCATGTTAGAGAGAAGATGTGTGGCTGTGTTCATGCTAGAGGTTGGAAATGGCTTAGGTGAAATGAATTCAGGTAGACAAAACAGACTAAGCTGTTATAATGGATGTGTGTCCTGGTCCAAGCATATAGACATATAGATGATAGATTGATTGATAATCTCTTTAGCTGTCTGTCAGTCTATCAATCTACCTATCATGTCTCTCAGTCATCTATCTATCTATCTATCTATCTATCTATCTATCTATCTATTATCTATCTATCTATCTATCTATCTATCTATCTATTATCTATCTATCTATCTATCTATCTATCTATCTATCTATCTGTCTGTCTGTCTGTCTGTCTGTCTGTCTATCTATCTATCTATCTATCTATCTATCTATCTATCTATCTATCATCTATCTATCATCTATCTATCTCTCATCTATCTATCCATCTATTCTGCTGAGTCTATTTAGTATTGGTTGTATTTATTGCATTTCACAGCTAATAACTTGGTATTGGATAACTATTTAAGGTGTCCTGGGAAAGACTGATTCTCCTTCTCTCAACAGTCATTAATTCCCTGTAGTTCTTTGACTAAGATTTGAGTCCTGTGAGATTTTCATCTTTCATGTTAGTATGCCTGTTTGTGTTGTCATTCTTTGGGTGTTTTTTAGTCCTTAGTCAGACATGTTGATGAGGTATCATAGCTGTAGTTTTGTCATCATTTCTAAGAGACACATTCTCTTTCTGGTCCTCTGGTTCTTGTAATCTTTTTTTATTCCTCTTCTGTGAATCACCTAGAGTCTTAGGAGTAGGAAATGTAATGAGGATATATCAAATGAATCGCAGCACTCATGATCAGCTGAGCTCTCCATTTAGAGAAGTGGTTTTCTAATTATGATCTCCACCATTTATTAAGTGAAGTGACATTATTATGTCTCAAGAGACATGTTGATTGCCATTGTCTTAGAGGCTTCTGCTGCTGTGATGAAACACCATGACCAAAAAATAAGTTGGGAATGAAAGGGTTTATTTGGCTTACACTTTAGTGTTGGTGTTTATTATTAAAGGAAGTCAGCACAGGAACTCTAACAGGCCAAGAGCTGATTCAGAGGCAATGGAGGAGAGCATCTTACTAGCTTGTTTCCCATCACTTGCTCAGCCTTCTTGTCTTAGAACCCATGACCAGCAGGCCAGGGATGGCCTCACTTACCAGGGCTGGGCTCTCCCTCATTGATCACTAAGTGAGAAAATGCCTTATAACCAGATCTCATGGAGGAATTTTCTCAGCTGAGGCTCCTTCCTCTGATGACTCTAGCTTGTGTCAAATTGACACACAAAATTAGCCAATACAACTGTTATTGTAGATGATAGTCAGCATGGCTGGAAATGATGATGAATTCTTCCCTCCCTTCACAGCATTTATAGCCTTTTCAAATATCATGAAAGCTAGACCTCAAAAAGGAGGCTTTTACATTACATTACCTCAGAATTTCTGAGCCTCAGTTAATCTGAAAATAAATTTAGGATCCTACGACCTGACCACATATCAAAGATGTGAATTTTCTATCTTTATAATTATAAAATGAAGCTGGAGGGTTTTATGTACTAGGATGATATATCATATTTAGATAAAGAAGGTGTTTTGTTTATTTACAGGATGCATTTTCTAATATTTCCTCTATTATTCAGTACTCTCATGAGAAAAATGTCTAAGAGAAAGTTATGATTTATAGAAGTTACAGGTATTATTCAATCTTTTATGAGCTACTGCACTCTAAGAGATTCTTGGCATTGCTCAATATACATATTATTACAATGTTTAACCTTATGTGTATGACATTTGATGAATTTTATATAAAATATAACTTCAGAAAATTGGTTCAATTTTATGACAAAAGTCAATATTTACATTTATTTTTCCTTGAAAGAGATCATTTAAAGAAAATATTGCAGATTAGTTGTGATTCAAATTTATTTCTTAATTGAATTTTTACAGAAAAACTGTGAATTGACTAAAATAATTTCTCCTTTATACCGATTAATAGTGGATAGACAGATTGACTGACTTTAATGAGGCCATTCAAACAGGCAAAGAATGAAGCAGTGTTCATTTACAATCCAAAGCTAATTGTCTTGTATGCCACGCATCATTCCTAATCCAGTTTCATTTAATTGGTAAATATTGTTGTTTGGGTTCAGGACTCAGTCAATTTATGCTTTTGCCTTATTTCTTCATTTACTCAAACACTTAGTAAAAATATCAAAAGTTCCATCTTTGGTCATTTTATCCATCACAAAAACACTGGATTCAACAAAGAACATGAAACACTGATTAAACCAGTTTTTCCTAAACTATGTTCTATATAGTATTTTTGACTGTTTTGTTAAAGCAAAACCTGTTTTCTTTTGAGGGAAATAAATAACACTATGTGAATTCTCTGCTTTTATTACTATTGTATTTCTCAGATTTTTGATATTCTAGTGTGAATCATGTATCTTGGCAGTATCCTAAAATAAATTATGTGTTTATTTTTTGTTCTTCCATATTTTTGTGGTGTTTTATAGAGCATTTTATCTTTAAATTATGGTAGAAATTCGATAGCAGATTTTTTAATTTAAATAAAATTTCATCAATGAAAATAATACATGTTTATCCCAGTGTCATTTAAGAAATTATTTTCAAGTCTACAGAAAAAATAAGTAATCTAGATCATGGCTATGAGGATGTGTAGTTATACTTTCTGTATTAATGGAAACTCCCCAAAACGTTAGAATCAGGTGCAAAGTTTGTAAAATTTAATGAAAACTTAGTTAACAGACTGCTCAGTGCATTTAATCTCACACGTCACAAAACTCCAAATGAGAAAATGCACAGTACATTTAACATCAAAGACTGAACCCTCCAAATGAGTTTCTGTGCACTGGCAGCTTCAAGAAAAATGTTTTGCTGATCGCTTTCCAAGCAGTGCTGCTCTTTTCCATCCAGCGCTTCTCCTTCCATAATGAGGACATCTGATCGTATTCTATACATTTTGCTCTTCTTTTATAAAAGGGCTAAACTGACCCTGAAAGATGAACCAGCCCTTAAGAATGAGTGCTGCTCTTTTGGAGGACTCTTACTGAGTTCCTAGTTTCCATATTGGGTGGCTAAAAAGCCCTATCACTCCAACTTCAGAGGGACACAGTAGTTTTGGCTTCTTCAGCAGCTGTACGTACACAGAGACACATATACATAAACATAATTAGAGGCAGTAAAAATAAAATAAGGCAATGAATTTTAAAAGGAATTAACTCAAGATTCCTGACAAATAATTATCCACAAAAAAGGTGATAATAGAAATAAATATAGCAAAGTAAGAAAACCAAGAGAATTGGATAATGTCATTAACTCCAAAATTTAGTTCTCTAAATGACAAATAAATAAGCAAATGAAACTTAATGCAAATTAAGACTAAGTTAGAAAATAGCAATGCCATTAGAGAATAACAGTGGATAAACAAATTGCAAAATGAAACAAAAATTTATGAAAATAGTGTAAGATAAAAGTTGTCATTAAATCTTAAAGCTTAACGAAAATTAGTTCTTAAAATTATAAGCCAATACTTATAGATCATGCCTTACTCAGTCATCCTCAGAGAAGCTTCTTCCTGCAGGAGATGGGAATAAATGCAAGACCCACAGTCAGACAAAATCAGAAAGCAAGAGACCTCGAACACTCAGCCCTAAAGGGGATCTCTCCATCAATGTCCTTGGGATTTGGGAAACTGGTAGAAGAGGAGCTAAAAAGAAGTCACAGAGACTGAGGTAGTGTGTAGGGCCTACATGGAAACAGTTGAGAGTCTAGAGATGACAGAAGTGGATACATGCAACCATGCCTACTGAGAAACTATCTCTAAATGATAACCATTTGCAATGGAAAATTTAGTTTCCTCTAAGAGAGTCTCACTGGAGAAATAACGACTCTTTTTTTATTATGTTTGAATTATTTATTTACTTATTTATTTATTAAAGATTTCTGCCTCTTCCCCGCCACCGCCTCCCATTTCCCTCCCCCTTCCCTGATCAAGTCCCCCTCCCTCATAACTACTCTTAAGGGTAGACTGCATACCTAGCTGTGGAGGTCCAGCCAAAAATGAACTCAACAGCATCTTTGAAGGTTTTTCAGCAGGGGTCTACCTTTAAAAAAATAATATTTTATCTTATTATCTTTAATTTTTATTTTATTTTTTTCTTCTCTCATATTTACTTTGCAGGTCCTTTTCATGTATATTTTTTCTTCCAATTTAGTATTTTTATAGGCTTCCTGAGTGTGTGAATAAATGGGTCTCTGTAGAGCCTTTTCTTGGGCTCTTTTTCCTTCTGTTTCTTTTGTTGTTATGGTTGAATTCTGATGTGTTAGTTTGTTTATTATAATTTTATTTTATTTTGTTCTATAGTAGCTTGTGTCTGTTTTGTGGTGAGACACAGAAAGGTCATGAATCCAGATGGGAAGTGAAGTGGGGAAGAACTGGGAGGTGTAGATGGAGGATATATTATTTGAGAAAAAAAATACCTTTTTTAAATAAAAGATAAAAATATTGATTTATTCTTAAATACAATTTGTCCAAGTTGGAAAAGTATGTTAATTCTAAAAAGCACTTTAACCATATTAAAGTGGACAAAGTCATTTCTGAGTTGCTTAAAGTTCCCCTTCATAAAGTTTTAAAACTTGTTTTTGTAGAAAAGTTTATATTCAGGAACTTATGAACCTTAACTTTTTGTAAGCTCCCTAGATAATAAAGTGTCCTTCCTAAATGTACTGTAACACTGCAGAAGAACAAAGGATGAGAAGGAAAACTTCAAGTTAATACTAATCAGAATAGAATGTGAAACTCTTGTACATTTTTTTCACAGTCTGATTAAGGAATATCTCAGAAAATTTAGACTGTATTTACTTGGAAATAAATGTTCATTAAAGTAAAGAAATATTTTGTTAGATACTTTTACTGTTATTTGGAAATTTTATTCATGTACACAGGTTTTTTTTTATCAGATCTAACTCCCTCCTATATCAAGAAAATTTAGATGAAAACACAAAATCATTGTGGAAAGGCAGATGGAAATGTGCAAACTCATGGATGACTAAGAAAATCAAGAGCAAAGCATTTTGCAAATTATTATCAGGGCTTAACCTCCTTAGGTTGTTGAGTAAATCGCATCTTTCTTCTGTTCTCTTTTTTTCCTTTCATTTTTTCAGACTTAATGGATAAATGCTAGAAACAATTTCTTTAATTTTACAACATATCAAAAATTCTTTAATTCCCATTTTGTATTATACTACACATAGAAAGATTATTTTGAAGAAATAACAAACAATTAAATCCAATTAAAAATGAATAAAATACTAAAATGATCATTTCTTTATTTAAAAAATACAAATGATGGTGTAAGCACAGAAAAATACCAAACACAATTAATTATTATGAGAATGTTTATCAAAACTATAGTATGATAAGATTTGGTATCCATCAGTTTAGCTATTTGAAACCCAGGACTACGTGTCCAGCCATTGTCTCATCGACTATAGGAGTGGGCTGTGACTCTCTCCTATAGATCATTAAATAAGAAATACCCTACAGGATTGCCTGGTTTTATGGAGACATTATCTCATTTAAGGCTCTCTTTCTTTGATGACTCTAAGTTTATGTCAAGTTTACATAAAATCCGCTACTACAGAATTGAAGAGATTTGCACATAAGCATTATTGGAAGATAAAATAATACAACTACTATAAAAAATGGTGGCCAGCTTCTTAACAACTGAATATGACATTGTTACACCATCTAAATCCATTATGTTAGTACATAATTTTGAAAGAAGTAAACAAGGGCTTCAATATTCTAATGGCTATAGATGGCAACGTTTCCCAAACTAAAAACACATTTGTCCATTGGCCAATGAGTAGATACACAAATATGATGTAAGTATATAAGAGAACGATACCCTTAAAAACTAAGTTAATCCTGAAGTGTGCTCTAAAATTTGAAGATATTTTCAAAGTGAGGTGAACCCCACAGGACAACTATTATACTATCTCGGTGAAATGATATATGTAAGTCAGATTCATAGATATGAGAATTAAGATGACAGTAACCAATACACAGCAGTAATAGGGTGTTGTGGAATAATCCTTTTGTACACTGTGAAAATATGTCATTGTGATTGGCTTAATAAAGAAGTTGACTGGCCAATAGCTGAGCAGGATAAAGGTAGGTAGGAAAGTCGAACTGAGAATGCTGCTAAAGAGAAGTGCAGAGTCTGGAGTTGCCAGTCAAACACAGAGGGAGCAGGAGATGAATGTGCTATGCTAATAAAGGCACTGCCACATGGCAGAGTGTAAATAAGGAATATGGGATAGCTTAAAATGTAACAGTTAGTTAGTAATAAGCTTGATCCATTGGCTGAGCATTTGTAATTAATATGAAGCTTCTGAGTTATTATTTGTGAGTGGCTGTGGGGCAGGAAACGCTGCCTACAGTTTAGCATTAAGGGTTACTGTTTGATGGTTCTAGCCTTGCTGTGGGAAGATGAAAGAGTTGGATATACATTATAGTGGTGATTTCACATCATTATGAATGCCATTAGCTCTACTAGACTATACAAATTACAACAGCAAATTTTATGCTGCATGTTTTAGCACATACACACAAAAGAACTTCCAGAGAACACTAAATACACTTCAAAACAGACAACAAAGCATGTTAAATACTGCAAAGAATAAATATCAACAAGATTTTGTTTGATTAGAATTAGTGTATAAAGTGGTTTGACCTTTTTGGTGATGAAATTGTGTATGCACAGATAAAATTGAAGACAGAACTTTCTTCTTCTATTTCTGAAGAGCTGTGGCAATTTATGTCTGAGGATGTTCATTATAAGACCATTAATAACAAAATAAAGCAATACATGAATAAATTAGAGTTTATTAACAGAATGTATGTTATATAGAATTAGCTTTTCTGAATTTCTAAGTATGATGATGACTAAAGCAATGTATGCAGAGAAT
>NC_022031.1:25657925-25660544 GCF_000317375.1 Microtus ochrogaster
TGAATTATTGTTTTTGCTTTTATCCCAGGGCAGTGCTGGAGATCAATCCTAAGGTCTTTTTGTATGCTAGAAAAGTATTCTTTATCTAGAAGTCTTTGCCAATTCCAATGAGTCTAGGATATTGAGGTCCTTAACATGGCTGTGCCCATATTAATAAAATAGATTTCACTCAGGACTTCATTCGCTCCTCACATACATACTTACAGTATTGACCACGTGACGTTAGACAAGTAGTCAGGGTTTATCTGTGAGAAGACTATCTCCCTCTTTCAGCAGTCCGTACTTACTTTCAGCTCTTCC
The DNA here is from genome assembly GCF_000317375.1 of Microtus ochrogaster. Classification (NCBI taxonomy): domain Eukaryota; kingdom Metazoa; phylum Chordata; class Mammalia; order Rodentia; family Cricetidae; genus Microtus; species Microtus ochrogaster. The sequence continues at coordinate 25,658,226 of NC_022031.1, forward strand.
ATATAGGGTGTGAACCCTCTGAGAGTTTCACTGTATGTTGGTATGCCTACTGGTATTGTCATTGTTCAGATATTCTTTAGGTAGCCATATTTTTGATATTTCAGGAATAAAGCTTTCCTGTCCTGACTAGAAGTCACAATCTTACAGCAGAGTTTATGGTATCCTGCCAACTAACAATATTCCTACCCTCTCTTGAAAAATTTTCTTTATGTCTTCGATATGGAGGTTGTGTTTTAGATATATCAATTGGGGCTTTATTTTTTTTATCAGTTGTGGCTTTCTCTAATGTTGTTCATCTGCTGTAAAGACAAGCATCTATGGTGAGGAAGAAGAGCTATTATTATTTGTGACTACAAGGAGGAACATGTAGAATGCAGTTGGGAACTAAACTGATTTAGGAAAGTAGTTGTAGTAGGTTCTTTTTGAAAATCTATGACCTCACGAGCCACATGGACCTGGCTAGGTTTACAGTACAGTTCGTGATTCTCTTCTGTGAAATGGTCCTTGAATTCGCTTTGACAGCTGTCTCTTTCAAGATACAAATGCCACTACTGCATCTTTACATATCTATTGCCATGATGGTCACTTCTGTGGTACATGGGCTTCACAGCTGGAAAGGATTATCAATTGCTTTCCTCTCTTTGTTGCTTTCATACCCCAAATTCTGGTGCTGTAAAAGTCATCAGAGAGAAGAGTGTTGGGTAGGTTCCAACTCAAATTTTGAAGATTTTATAGGCTAAGTGGGAGGTATCTTCAGAGAAATAGATTTACCTTAAACTCTGTATAACAGTAGCCTATTTAGTTTTGGGGGTTTCTTGGACATTCCTGACCAACAACTTGAAAGATCGATTCTCAGACCTGGTACTGGGACTTCTGTTAGATGGTGTATGGCTCTTCAGGAAAGTATTATCACTCTAAGAAGTGCATATTTGTATATGCATACATATATTACTATTATATGCAGGAAGTGCTTTTAAAAACATTTATTCTTCTTTTTTGCATCATCAGCAATAATATTTATGCGCTCTTTGTTTCCAATTTCTTCTTGTGCATTCTGTCTCATTCTATTTAAAGAAAGCATACAACTATACTTTTCTTCTAATGTTCATGCTGATCCAGCATTGTTTGCTAGCTTCCTTTTTAACATTTAAATTAGAGTAAATGACAATTGTGATCATGAAACAGAACCTAACTAACCGGTTTCAATTGTCAATTCATTGATCTCTATCCTTGGAACAATTACCAATATTGAGAAGAGATTTTGATTTTGTAATTGCTCTTTTTCTGTAAGCTAGACTCCAGAAAGTTATAGTTTAAATCTGGGCAATTGTTGTAAGGCATGGAATAGTAATCCTTGCTCATGTGCTTGCTTGTAGGTGGACTATCTCAGTCTGCATGAAAGAAAAATGCTTCATAATTTGGGAAGTGTACATTTCCTTTGAAAGAAATCCTCAATTAAATTCTCATATAAACTGTACATAACCCATTTCATTTTGCAGTCTAATAAAGGTTAAGGAAATTTCTCATGTATGCATACAAAGAATTTTTAGTGGCACATAAATTGTAAAAGAGTTAAGCCTATATTACTCTGACTCTAAATTCTGGACTGGTTCCACTGTAGTTTTCTGAACACTAAGCATACCAATGTTAGATCATAGAAACTTAGTATGATGCCAAAATACCATTATGGGGAACAGCCGATGGGTGGCAAAGCATATTCTAATTTATGCTATTGGTTTTCACGGCTTTTTCTTCTATTTCTGGCTTGCTGCTTTTGATCCATCAAACACAGCTAGTGGGATGGCTCTGGCAACAATCCTCATGATGAATCTCTTGGGTTCATATGCTCTTCTGCACAGCTGCTGGGTGGGTGCCACAAGCTGATGGCTCTATAGTCTACAGAACTGGAATGATTCTTTCCGTTCTTGCCTCCTTTATTTTTTTAAAATATTGTGAATTTATTACATCCTTACTGTGGTTCCACAGTTCCCCTCTCTCCTCTCTCTTAGTTTCTTCCCTCTCCACCTCCCCATCCTCTCTTCCTCATTTCCCTTCTGAAAAGAGCAGACCTCCCAGGGACATCAACTAATCATGGCATATCAAGGTGCAATAAGACTAGACACCTCCTCTCTTCCCCTCATATTAAGGTTGAATGAGGCAACCCACAAGGAAGAAAAGGGTCACTAAAGCACTTGCTTCCTTTCTTGAGTTACAAATTTATGGCATCTTAGTTTTTAGTATTGCTCTTTCTCAAATACATTATATAACAGTCTCTCTCTCTCTCTCTCTCTCTCTCTCTCTCTCTCTCTCTCTCTCTCT
>NC_022031.1:25660772-25676274 GCF_000317375.1 Microtus ochrogaster
TTTTTTTTATAAGAAAGGATCTCACTATGTACCTTTATCTGGCATTACACTCACTGTGGAATCCACAGAGACCTTGAAGTGGCAACATCTCTCTGGCACCTGCCTCTCATTTCCAGGAAATACCAGTACATACCATCATATCTGCTATCCATATTCTCTTGTTCAAGATGTTAATATTCACACTTAAAATTTACTGGCTTAATCTGATTTCTTGGCTAAGGCTTCATTGTCATCCTTCCTTTGATTAAGGTAATTCCCATTTTACAATAGAGACCTGTCATTATCTAAATTAATATATAGTATTTAATATATTCATGAACTTTTATATGTGAAGGTTCCCTGCAAATTTTACATGTTTTACATTAAATGTTAGAATTTCAGATTGTGTAACAATCTTGATGACTTACATTAAGAATAAATATAAATGCTCAACTAACTTCTTTCTGGTTTAAAAAAATGCAGTAAAGTATCTCATATTTCTCTGTGTTACATTTTTTTTCTATTTTTATTCTTTTTTCCTTATATTTCTTTAAGGGTAATAGACTCAGAAAATGTGTCAGATTAATTGATTATTTATTCTTTCTTTCTATCTTTCTTTCTTTCCTTTCTTTCTTTTCTTTTCTTTTCTGAATGATTGCTATTCTAACAAAGTAACTAGGAAATAAGATGGGATGTAAAAAGTTCATATATTTTATTTTTCCCATAGTGAATTGGACAACTCCAGGACAACACTGTGAATGGATCCAAACAAGCAGGCAGGCATCTTTCATTAAGTAGCAGTTTTACTTAAACCCATTCTTAATCTTTCCTAGAAACCATTGGGTTGTGCTGCCATTTTTTTTTTCCAGGAATATACCAGCAGGAACTCATTCTTTCCTATGAGCAAGTGCCTGACAAAATGAAGTCAGACAGAGAGTCAGTTGTCTTTAACTACAGGGCCTCTATCTGCAATTCGGGTATGCAAAATGATTAGATCAAACTATGTTATGTCTGATTGCAGCTTATGTTTGGCGTATTACATGATCTTGATTGCTTTAGTTTATGAAATTATAGCTGTTAGTTTTTCAAGCCTTTTAAAGTTTGTATCAGAAGTTTACAACAATCAAGAGTGCTGGTCTTCAATTTTATAACGCAGTCAAGAGTCATCAGCCTAATGAGACGGAAGGATCAAAACCTTGATGTCCTCAGGAGAATCATGTTAAAAAGTAATTACGGAGATAATAATCATATGTTGTTTGGGCTTAAATATGAGTGTAATTAAATATTTTAAATTGAACATCTTACATAATGTTGATGGGATTGTTATTCAGTAGGAATCATGTGGTTTATAATGAAAACAACTATTAAAGAAAATTGGCTAATTGCAAGCATTCTTCCAGAAAGTACGCATTTGCAATATATAATTTTATATGATATACAATTCTTTTTCTATTCGCCTTATCAAAGTATTATTCTACACTGATGTTTTTGCAAAAAATAATACCATAACTTTTCAAAATTATTTTAAATTGGAATGCAAATATAAACAATTTTCAATTTTTCTTGTCATGACATTTGTACATGTGTCTTGATTTCATTGCAGATATATGATAGAAATGACTCAAACTGTATGAATGAAAATCACCCAGTGTTTTGTTAATGGACTATGTGTTCTTATTATACATCACTTCTTTTTCATTAAGAAAGTAACTATAAAAAGGAAAGAAATTTATACTTTTTGACAAAAGAAAATAGAGGTTATAGACCTGTCTAAAAGAAAAGAATCCCTACAACATGAAGGTAACAGTTTTATCTGTATGTTTTGATTAACTCCTTAAGTTTGTGAGGTTATAAAGCATAGGTGTAGTTAGTGAGATACTCAAACCAGCTGGAATCAGAGTGGGGTCTAGAATAAGTGCAACTGAATTTTCATTAGCTAGAAAGAGGCATAGGATGAAGACTCGGTCACAAATCTAGAGGAATTGTCTTCATTATACATTTGTTCCAGGGGACAGGGGCTTGCTACATTTTTTAAGGCTACAGTAATTATGTAGTTAGGCTTTTTATTTAGAAATAACTATTTCTAAGGAACAAAATAAAAAAGAAGTAAAACAGGCAATAGAACCATTAAAGTGAATTTCAGCCTTTTATAATTGGAAATATTTTATAAATATCCAAATTTACTAGGTATATTTATTCATAAATACACCTATCTACTTATAAAATTTATATAATAGGAAATGTTAGGTGTTCTGTATGCATAACACAGACACAGTGTCTGTCTTCCTTAATCAAATAGTCCAAAGGGAAATAAATCAAGCATATAATACTAAATCGTCATGACTGGGATGTGTGATGCAAGTGCCAATGACAAGATGCTGTGAAAAAACTAATAATAAAATTTAATCTTATGGAGATTTGGGTGTTGTTATGTCCTTGAACAAGTGTCACTTAAATTGAAAGGAAAGGGGGTAGCAGGTGATGAAATCCAGAAAATGGGGTGCTGAAAAAATTCTGTTTTAAGGGAAGAGAGGTGAAGGAAAAGATAGATAGATGAGTAGCTATGGCTTTAAAGTTATAAGCAGGGGATTTGAGGTCATCTGAGTCTTTGTCAGTCAAAAACATCCATGATACAAACGTATAAATTAATGTGTTTAGCAACAGTGATATGATGTTTTAGGAAAATGTTACTTGACAGCACTCAACTTTTAGTAATATTTTCAGTAAATCAATAAATATCAAGAAAAAAATCAACAATCTTCCAGAAACATGAATGATCCCTATACTTATGGGTAGACCCAAACATCCAGGTCTATGGCTTCCACACAGTGATACTCAGAGTTGCATGAAGAAAAAAAGTGTGTGCATTTCATCAGATTATCGGGAGTATCAACAGAGGCTATTGACAGAACCTGAAAGGAACTTAGGGATAAAAACAGAACAAGGTGAGGAAACATATTCAAGTAAGTGTCACAGTGAAAGACATTTATTTGCATTTTTCAATCTGTTTCTATCTTTAGTCACGACACAAACATAGTTGCCCAAAGCACAAGAATAAATTTGAAAGATGAGTCCTCGGTGACAAAATTAGATGCAATTTTGATCTTGAAATCTGATGTTCGCATATTAACCTTCATACTTCTTGGTGTAGTGATTTTCACTAGCCCATTACATTTATCACAACTTTTGGCTTAGCTGTAAATATATTTAACTTTGTTGTGAGAGGTAGAGTACAGTGGGGGATAGTAGAACTTCTGGAACAAGTGGTTCACATTCAAACTCCTTGATCCTTACCAGGAGCAAGATACATCACCTTGTTTTAACATTATTTAATTTGAAAGGTAAGTTAATAATACCTACATCATAGATGAGGCAATAACTGGATTTGCAGTTGTTGATATGCTGTCAGTGGGAGTTACATCATATTCTTCATTCGTAAGCACCATATTAATTCATTTCAATATTTTATATCTTAGTTCTTTATATACAAGCTTTTACACTTAGATTTAAGCACAATAATAATGTTTGACTTTTAAATTAGGAAATGAGTATATATTCATGAGAGATGAAATTTTTAACAGAACACATTGCTTAACTATTTGAATCTTTATAGTTTTCTTGCTGTTTGATCATTTTTCTTATGAACTTGTGATCACATATTAAACTTAATACATGAATACTAAGGGATTTCTTTCTTTTTCTCTCTCCCTCTTTCTTTCGTTCTTTCATTTGTTTTTTTCTATTTGGCAGGGTTGGTGATTGAGTCTGGTCCTTGCAAATGCTATGGAAATTCTGAATTACCAAGTGACATCTCTGGACAAAGAATATTTTATATAAAGCTAAATATGTTTCTTAACCTCAGATGAACGTAACATTTCAAAAGTCACCAATTCTTCATGCAGTTTTACTCCTGGATCTTCTATGGAGACTTTACCATCACAGGCAAGTTTGTCTTTTGTGCAAATAGACTATTGGGTATTTAATACATTTTCCCAGTCATTTGATGTAGGATTACCCTCTGTATGTTTTGAATACCAATGGTTAATAAAGAATCTGTCTTGGGCCTGGCAGGGCAGAATAGAGATAGGTGGGAGAAACTGAACTGAATGCTGGGAGAAAGAAGGTGTAGTTAGGGCATGCCATGTAGCTGCCATTGGGAACAGACAAGCCAGAACCTTGCTGGTAAGCCACAGACATGTGGCAATATACAGGTGAATAGAAATGGGTTAAATTAAGGTGGAAGAGCTAGCCAATAAGAAGCTAGAGCTAATAGGCCAAGCAGTAATTTAAATGATATAGTTTCTTGGTGATTATTTCAGGAGTCTGGACAGCCAGGAAACAAACAGGTGGGCTCTTACAATAATCATCTTTACATTTTGTTTGTATATATTTCTCTTAGTGATTGTAGACACTTTTTATGTTGCACATACCAACACTTCTCTTTATAGTAGGCAACCAATATATACTTAAGAAATAAATAGATGGATATATTTGTATATACATAGAGAGTCTTAAATAGAACAAACTATGTTTTAGTATATAAAAGAAATATGAAATAAAAAAATTGTTTGTTTGGCCTGGGAGCATGGCTCAGAACTTAGGAGTACTTGTTATTTTATCAGAGGACACAATTTGGATTTTCAGCACCCAATCCAAAGTTCAGAACTAACTCTGAACTCCATATGTAGGGGATCAAATTGCATGGGAAACCCATACATATATGGCATACACTCATACATACATCTACATATACCTAAATAAAAATGCTTAAATTTTTTTGATTCCTTAAATAGTTTCCACATGGTATTTTCTATTTGGTGTACTTTTCTTTGTAGTAACTTAAAAAATATTTTGAATGAATACATCAATAATTTAAATAAATATTTTGCATGGATTATTCTTGATGACTATTCCTAAGAATAGGTTTCAATTGGGATCTGAAAGTATACTTTAGTTAGTGAATTTAATTATATTAGAACTAAGCAGCTAATAGGTGCTATAGAAACCATGGCAAACATGGTTTGTTACATAGGCTTATGGAGGTTGTAAATGGATGGATACCCATTCCTGAGAGTTTCGTTAGTGATGTCAAATTACCGTGATAACAGTGGCACTAATTAAATATCGGATTTGTGATATACATGTAGATATTATGTGTGTGTTTTCTTGCATTGTTTTCTTATATGATTCACAAGATAATAGTTAATGTTAATAGTTAATGGCACCAACTTTTATAAATAAAGTGACCAGATATGAGGAGATAAGTATTTTCCCTGAGGCAGTTCAAGTTATTACTAGCAAAATTCAAACTGAAGCTTCCCTTTTAGTGCTATGAATAATCAGGGTGCGAACTACCATTTTGGATCAATGACTTTGGTTTGCCATTTCAAACCAACCTTGTCAACATTATCTATTCTGTCATTATCAGAGACTGACAAATATAGAACCCAGAGTAACTGTCTCCAAGTACTGGAGGAGGCTTTGCCTAAGAGAGGTGAAAGCCAGATATATGAAGATGACAATAGAACACTATTGAGCTACACACTCACTACACCATGGGGTTTTACTTTTTATATTCACATTAACAACTTTTTCATGATGAAGCTTTTTGTTAGTGGTCTTTTTGTTTTGACCTGTGTAGCCTTGAATTCTTTTTTCCTCCTGCCTTAGTCTTCCAAGATCTGGGGTATCTAGTCAAGTTTATAGCAGGACTGGCTTGTGTTGAAATCTATTTGTGTTGATCTTTCTAGTACTGAACTTTTTCACACAAAATTTCACTGGCATTGGTATTTTTTATAGGAATGATAATTTATAGGAATAATCAGCTATCATATGTAATCAGCTTCCTCCCTACCACATGGAGAGTTGACTATTGTTCCTAAAGGTGAACTTTCTCTACCACTATCAATTTTACATTCAATCATCATCTCTTCTCTTGTTCCTTTAGGTTAGAAGTACAAAATGTCATTTTTCCTTGCCCTATCATTCTGTACTATCTTTCTCTTTTTTTCTTTTTCTTTTTGATGTTTGATTGATGGTCTAAATTCTTTCTAAATAGTCTTTTCATTAAAGGCTTATCAGCATTTTCACTTTGTATGTTCCAATTCTTTCTTATCAGAATTTTACCTGATAACTTCTGCAATAAAATACTAGATTATTGCTTTCAAAACATGAGGCATTGTGACATCTGATGACATTTGTTTTTCTAAGTGTATATTGAGCACAGTGGTGCTGAGCATGGAAGAATTGCCTAATTAGTTGAGTGCTTATTGGCTGCAGAACGTTGTAACTTTTATTTTAATTAATATCTCAGAATGATAGGTGGTTATATTTAGTTTTTATAATTGTAGTACTGAAAGAAAAATGATGGATCTTTCAAAGCAAGTTCTTCAAAAGATGAATAAGTAATCACCATGACATTTCATAATGTTATAATTTCTAGAAAGTTGGAAAGTCATTCTAGGAACTTTGTATGAAGGAAACGTGCAGTTTTTCTAAATATTTGTAAAAGATATTATGACCAGTAATATATAGTATTGGGACTTTATCTTTACCTTACATTCTGAGACATCTTAATATGTCATGCAGGACTGGTTAAAATTGAAAGTACTGGAGCACACACAAACTAAATTGTACTTTACCTTGGAAGCTGTCCTGAGCCTGGGGTAATGAGCATACTGTGATTATTCAGTTTAGTTTCTTTTGGTATGTGTTGAGTTAAACTGTTCTTTGCCCAACTAGTTTCACATGCAGCAGAACCTACAATCTCAGACTGAGCAGACTAAATGTCAGTCCATTTGATAGAAGCTCATTCCATTCATTTAATCAGCAACTTAGGGAACTGGATAATATTACATAGAAATTATCTAATCTCCAACAGTATTTCCTGATGAGTCCTGAAAACAATAAGAACTTGGAGTTCTGGATTCTAAATCTCTACTCTTTGAATCACATCTTGGCATTGTACTTGGCTGGAACTACTAAGTGCAGTTTTAACGAGTACACATTTGTATGTTTTAAGCAGTTCCTAAACCAGGCTGATGAACGATGAATTATTCCTTAAAGAGAAAACACCTGACATCTAAAAGAGGCAACATGAGTGTGTGCACTGTGCTCCATTGAAGGAACAACTGCTTCTTCTCTGGGTGAATATGATAGCTCCCAAATGGTGGGCATCATTCCTTCTAGCTTGTTTTTTTATTTGCCACTCAAATGCAAAAAAAAATGCAAAATATAGAATGTAGAAGTAAGATAAAGGTTCTGTTTCACTGAAGTTACACACAGGAAATAGTTATTTATGTTAGCAGGTTTCAAACTGTAATATGAATAAAAGTATACATTATTAAAGATACCTGGACTTTTTGTCATATGTAGTATATGTAGTATACTACATATACTACATATGATAGTAGTATATATCCTGTGATAATCCTGTGAAGGATATTTTTATGTAAATCTCTCCATGTAACAATAATGATGATGTATTAATGATGATCATCCCTATGGCACTTGTGAAATATTAAAAGCATAATAAAGTATAACAGAAGAGAAAAATCTTTATTATTTCTTTCTATTCAAACTTTAATTATTACTCAAGAATGCATTAAATCAGGAGAATTAAAGAACTGATAAAATGAAAGACAGGAGAAAAATTTGTTATTATTGATAAAAATTGAATTATGGGCACTAACATGAATATCTAGAAAACTGGGGAACACATGTTCACTACAGGATCATCAGTTGCTTTTCTTTACTACACCAACAGAAACATGCTTTTTTTTAATACAATTACAATAATGGTTTAATCTAAACATCAATGATAACAGAAGATATCCATTGAATGGGCTTTATGTTTTAAAACTATAACGATAGTTTGGTTCAATGCAGATTCTCCTGCTATCAGTTCAGAGTCAGTGAGATCCCACTAGGTCAGGTCAGCTGTTTCTGTGGATATCCCCATCATGGTCTTGATCTTTTTGCTGATATTATAAACCAGAAACATGGCTTCTATCAGTTGCTGGATGAAGGTTCTATGATGACAACTAAGGTAGTCATCAATCTGATTACAGTGGAAGACCAGTTCAGGCACCCTCTCCACTATTGCTTAGGGTCTTAGCTGGGGTCATTTCCCTGGTGCAGGTTTTATGCTTGTCCCATAATGTTTCCCTCAATCAAGATATCTCTTTCCTTGTTCTTCTACTACCTGGAGCCCCCAGGCAGGCTTATGGTTAATTTCTGCCAGCCAGGGACAAAGCTGTGGTCTCTTTGCTTTTTTAAATTTATTCTTCTCTTAAGCAATATGTCCTGGTGGGAGCATCCCCTTCCTCCCAGCCATTCAGTCCCCTCCCACACACCCTCTCCCCAGGTCCACTGCTCTTCCATTTCCTTTCATAAAAGAGCAGGACTTCCAGGCAGAAGCGTGGTTTTTTTTAAAGCTTTTTTTTTTTTTAATTTATTTAGTTTACATTCTGACTGAAGTTTCCCTTTCCTCCTCCCCTTCAGGTCTTCACCCTCACCACCCCTCTGTCCTTACAATCCATTCTTTCTCTGTCACTGTTTAGAAAAGGGCAGGTCCTTCAGGGATATCAACAAAGCATGCCTTATCAAGTTGCAGTAAGGCTAAGCACCTCCCCTTGTGTTAAGGCTTAGCAGGGTAACCCAATATGTGGAATAGGGTCCTGAAAGCCAGGAAAGGACTTAGAGACAGTCCCTGCTCCCACTGTTAGAGTCCTGAAAGAACACCAACCTACGGAATTGTCCCATATATTCTCAGGGTCTAGATCAGTCCCTTGCAGGCTCATTGGTTTTCATGAGTTTTCTCATTGGTTTTCTATGAGTTCCTATGAGCCCAAGTTTCTGTGGATTCTTTGGTGATGTCCTTGACCTCTCTGGCTCTCTCTCCCTTCACTGTCACTCTCACTCTTCAGCAGGGTTCCCTGAACTCTGGCTAATTTTAGGCTGTGGATTTCTGCATCTGTTTTCATCAGTTGTTGCATGAAACCTGTCAGATGACAATTGGGCTAGGCATCAATCGATGAGCATAGCAGAATATTGTTATTCATTGGTACATTGTATTCTTTTTTTTTTTTCCAGTCATGTTTGGTCCTATCTTAGGTCTCTGGGCCATCCAGTCTTTGGGTTCTGGTGTTTCAGGTAGAGTTAGGTGAGGGCTGACTCTTGTGGCATGAGTCAAAAGCTGTACCAATCATTGCTGGGCCCTGCCCTCAATGTCTGTGCCAACCTTACCTCAGCACATCACATAGGCAGGAGAGAATGTAGGTTGAAGGTTATGTGGCATGCTACAATCCACAAATCCAGAGTGGCTAGGTAACAAGGAGAGCTCAAGTTGGGACTGTTAGATCTTCCTGGGAAAGTAAAATAGAAAAAATTTCATGGGTGGATGCACTAGGCAAGTAGGGGTTAGTGATGGTGATATGGGGGATTAGATTGGGGTGGGGAATGTTGGGGAAAGAGTACGGAAAGAGAGAACTGGAAAGAGAAGGCATTTCCAGGCCAGGTAGAAACCTGGTGCAAGGGAAACACATAGGAATCTATAAGATGAACACAGATAAGACTCCTCAATAGAGGATACATATCCTGAACTGCCATATCCAGTGATCAGGCAAGACTTCTAGCGGGGATGGGGCATGATTGGGACAGCATGCTGAAGTACTAATTGGCTTGTTCTTGTGCCTCTCTTATGCAGGTAACCATACTACGGCTATGAGTTGATGCATGACACAGACATGTCATTATATTCTTGAATAGTATAAATGTATTTAGTAAAACTACCAATTTATCCCAGCATTTATTTTCCTGTGGTCTTCATTTCACAAATTTATAATCATGCTTAAACAAATCACTGTATAGTCACATTAATAATAAATAATAATTATTAATAATTAATTAATAATTAATTAATAATAATTAATAAATGTTGGCTGCTCAAAAATATGTGTGCCATATTTTATGTATAACTATACTGACATTTAAATTCACAATAAATAAAATACTTTAATATTAAATATTAGTATATTTGGTTATTTCTAACAAATAATAATAAAAATTTTTAACAATAAGACTTCTACAATCACTCCTCTTATAAAAATGTACGTTATTGCTAATTTATGGCTTAAAGTATCTAGATACAAGTTTGAGAAATATTAGCTGAGCATGGTTGCATAGGACTTTGATCCTAGCATTTGGGTGGTACTTTAACGATTCTACTATAAATCGGTTATTTCTAGTTTTTTTAACATTCATATCATCACTCCATGCACATTGTGATAAAAGTGTTATGACTTGCTATGTATGAGGAATTTTGTTCAAAATATGAATTTGAATTTCTTGGAGGGTGCTGCCTCATTGTGGAGATATTAAGAACTACTGATGTTTGATAAGCAATTTCTATTTTATTATTTTATTTTTAATTTAATGTGTCTGTATGTGTGTGTTTGTCTTGGGCATGTACATGTGAGTGCATTATGTACGTGTGGAAACCTGAGGCATCAGACAACCCCTGGAGTTTGAAGCAGTTGTATGTATACTGCTCGGTTTGACTGACGGGAGCTCAATGCTGGTCCTCTACAAGAGCAGGAAGCACTCTTGACTGCAACACCAACTCCTGAACCCAGATAACTGAGTACTTTTTGTAAGAGTGTCCTTAACAAATTTTATAGAACAGTTTCTCTCGCATATAATATGAGCAAATATTTAGTCATGGTTTTAAGAGATGTGTTAGGTTTGTTTATGTATTTACTTTGGGACGGGTCTCATATAGAAGACCTTCTTGGCTTTAAGATCACTCTGCAGCTGAAGAGGACTTTGAACACCGTCCTCATCCTGCTGCCAAGCTCTCCCAGGTGGAGATATTTTTGGAGAAATACTTAAATATGCATCATGACTATGTTTTTGGTTTTAATATTTGGGTAGTTTATTTTATAAAGTATCTCTAAGTTGTTAAAAATAACTTCACATTTATGATCCCTTCTAAAATAGATTAGCATTTTAATATCCATCATGCAAATTTAGTATGATATGAGTATTAATCTCAAATTCATATTAATTTTTGCTTATACATTTGCCTTGACTGATATTAAGGCAGCTGGTATTGAACCTAAATAGTCAAGATAACCTAGATTACATTAGAGCTGATTTAAGCACAGTTTATTGCACAAATATTAGTATGAGGTAATAAAAATTATGATAATTCAATGAATATTTAGGCAACTGACTAAATCATTGTTCAAAATTTAAATATTTCTATATCTTCATTTCTACCATCACCATAATTCTCTTTAGATTGCAGAGATACATTGCAGTAGATGGTCAAGTCACTTGCTTTTGATAATTACCACTGTCTAGATAGAACTGTGGCTTTTAAGCATGCACTTCACAAACAATTATTCATCTACCTTGTTCCTAAACACTTATATATCACTGTCCATTGAATTATCTTTCTCATTCTTTCACTTTCTTGTTTCTAGATAATGTGTTTGTCATATAATGTTACGTAGTAGACAACCAACTATCAAGGAATCGAGGAAAGTAGGACTTCATATCAAACAAGACACTAATGATATTAATATGCTACCAAGTGCCATTTTGATGTGTATTAGGAACACCATTTATGTGAGGATGTTCAAATAAAATTAGTGTAGATTTCTTTAAAAGTTATTTTAAAAAGAGGTCTGGTCTCTTATAATTTCACTCTGTACAGTTGTCCAAATCAACTGAATCTTTATTCATATTCTTCAGTTATCATCAAACTAAAGAGCATTTGACACTATTTAGACACAGTCCTGTTCCAAGTTAGAAATGTTGTCCTTGAGTCAATTTATTTTTCTTGGAATAACCCCTTCCACATTCCAGTTAGTAATATCAATAAAATTCATCAATTCGCCAAGTTGAACTTTGGTGGTATCTTCACTTTAATCTGTTGTGTCCCTGTCCACAGTAAGTAGATGTTCATTTATGCCTCCTCAAATTAGTGTCACACAAATTCTCTTTCCAAGTTTCTGCAATATGTAAGTATGTTTTACCCTGCTTTTCAACAAGAATTTATTTAAGTCAATGTATTATCCAAGATATACCTGTCTTTGTCTTCATCTAAGAGTTGCCTTGTTTTTTACTGTCTATTTGCTTTGTTCTTAACTGTATTGCCTACGATATAATAGTAATACAATTCTAAGTTAATTTTACTTAAGACTTAGCATCTCGGGGTTTATTGATCATTAGCATTCTGCGTTTTTATTTATTGAAAACCAGGCTATAAGTTGCACTCTTCCATTGTTAAGAGGGTCTTCCTTGTTCAATGTGACTAGTTATGCTTACCTGATGAATTTAGTTTGATTGTAATAACTAAATTATTGAATGTAATAATTCATAAAATTTTTCAAAGTTTGCAATGATTCAACAACAAAACCAATGTGGTAATCATTATACTTCTAGCTCTTACTATTATTTCAGTTTAGACTATTTGACTGATGAGAAAATATGAGGTTTAAGACATTAAAATATTTCTTAGTGTATCCCTTATAGGCACTTATATCTCACTTTTAATACCTTCCTTTTCTGATTCAAATGTATATTTCAATTTGGTGTATTAACATATTTTTTTTTTTAGCCAGAATCACCCAAAGAAGAATCTAGCATAAGAAAAATGTTTTAATGTATTTGGGAAAAATGTTGTTCATCTTACAAGAACATCTATCTTTAACATGTTAGACAAGAATAAACTGTGATAAATAAACTGTTTATACAAACAACTATTGTTGTTTATTGCATTAAAGATTCATTGGGAAAGGCTGGTATTTGAGGTATATATTGGTCGTGATTAAATTCTATTTATTGATGAACCATTAGCTTAATAAATATTTGAATTTTTATTATAATAGACATTATTGAAAGACCCTCAGAGAGGACCTTTTTCTCCGATGAAGACCCCAGAACCAGGACACTCCAAGACCAGGCCACAGGATGTAATTAGCAAGAGGTTTATTCAGCAAACACAGGTACCTGCGGGCAGCAAAGTCTTTTGGAGGACTTGCGCACCTGCTAACTGGAGGGCGGACGTTTTATAGGGAAGAGCAAACAGCAAGTTTACAGAAGCAAAACAAAAGCATGGTTATCAGTCGATTGGAATGAGGCGGGGGGGCATGAATGGTTTCCTCTCTCAGCATGGATGTTTGGCAATAGTCATCCTGTTCCTATCTTTATAGATATCCTGTTTTGCAATCAACCTACTTTGTTTATGTCCTATCTTATTGACATCCTGCCTTGCAGTCTTCCTATCTCATAGACATCCTGCTCTCTCAAGCACATGGGATGTTCTTACAAGAGCAGGCTGGCTGCTGATCCGGAGAATTTTTTTTTTTTATTTTAAAGCAAACAGGATGTTCCCCCGGGAGCATGCTAGCTGCGGGTTTTGAGGAGGGGGTCTGTAGGATCTTTTAATTATAGTGTTTTGTAGCATAAACCAAAATTTCTCATAAATTTGTACATTTTTCAGTTTGAAATAGTCTCTTATTTTCAAGAGTGTCATTGCTTTTTTATGGTGAAATTTATGGAAATAATTAAATATCCTCTGAAATTTTTAGCAAAACATGTTTAATATGTTCAAGTAAAATAGAAAAGCATAAAAATTGGCAGGATTACCTGTATACATGAGCTTAAACATTTTGTAAGCAAGAACTGGAAATTCAATTTGATCTAGTTTTATCAAATGATTGTATTTCATGGGACTTAAAGAAGAAAGGGGAACTAAAATTTGAGAATACTGTAGTGCTTATTACTACTTAAGCAATGTTCTGAATCATTTCGAAACACAAGTCATCTTAATCCCTAAAATTACCTTCTGACAGAGCTATTGTTATCATCTCTATATCCTTGATGAAGAACCCATCAGTGAGATTTAAACACAGGCTCTCATGTCTCTTTTCTCAAGGATGAAGAATAAAGGTGATGATTTTCTAACTATTAGTGCCTTTGGAGAAATGAAAAGGGTAACCTGATATCCTGTTTATTACATATGAAGATGTTACCCCTAAAGATTGGGCGGGGAGTGACCAGCACAGCTTGGGCAAGATGGAGAACTAGAACTGAAGACGGAGACACACCACTCTGAGTTCAGTTCAAGACTGGATGATTTTAATCTTTCCCCTACTGTTTATTTGTGTTTAACTGGCTACTAAATACCGCTCTGGATGCAAATCTTCAGCACATAGTCTCTTTTACCCTTTATCTGAGTTCCTTCTCACACACCTCCCAGGCCTTCTGGTCTTGTTTTGCCCAGAGGGCGTTTCTCCTGGGTGTTTCCTTGTGCTTGCCCTGCCCTTTCTCCTGGTTAAGTGGTCACATCTCTGTCAAAGTTTGTGCCTGAGAAAGGAATTGCAGACCCTTGCCACTGGCAAGGCTGTTTCTTGGATACAGTGGCTGTGGCAGAGATCAGATAGCAGGAGAGATGGCATTTGGAAAGGGTTCAGAGAATGTGCTAGATCAAAGTGAGAGCAAGCCTGGGTAATGAGAGCTAGGTTCTTACCTGCAGTGTTTCACCATAGCCTTGAGAGCTCCAACATTAAAAAGAGTATTATCAGGCTCTTGTGAAATACAGCAAGAATGGTGTTGGCAAGAATGATGGCCAGTGTGGGATGCAAACACAACTGAATTAAGTGTGGATATAGAAGAGGTCAAAATGAAATACATGTAAAATATCATAGAAATGAGAGTTATGTGTATATAGGTATTTAAAAGTCTTGAATATATCTAGATAAGATACTTTTTTGTTCATTGAATCAAAACATTTGTAGAAACTGTGTCAAATAATCTTGGAAAGCAGTTTTTATATCAAGTCTTTAAATCAAGCAAGCATATGTCTTATGTACTGCAAAATTAAATAAGATACTTGTAGATACCTGGGGAAATCTGAGGGCCGAGGAATTCATGTTGTTAATAAAACTAATTGAGTAGATCAAGTTTCATCTTTTTGAGTTCCATAGTGGCTGTACCAGTTTGCACTTGCACCAGCAATAGACGAGAGTTCCCGTTTCTCTGCATCCTCATCTTCACTAACATGTGTTGTTGTTTGTTTTATTAATCTTTGACGTTCAGACTGGAGTATGATGAAATACCAAAGAAGTGTTAATTTGTATGTTCCTGATGGTTAAGGATAAGAAACATTTTAAAAATGTTTCTCAGCTATTTGTATTTCTTCTTTTGAGAATTTTTGTTCAATACCTCATTTAAATTTTTTTCTTGTTCATTCTTTTGGGTTTTTTTCCAACCTAAATATATAACTGGAAATTTTTTCCCTGTTCTGTAGTCTTCCATTTCTTGAGATTCTGTTTTTAAATTCTTTATTTTTATTGAGAAAAAAAAATTTCCGCCTCCTCCCAGCCTCCCACTCCTCCCACCCTCACCCCACTCCTCTCCCCCTCCCTCTCCAGTCTGAAGAGCAGTCAGGGTTCCCTGCCCTGTGGAAAGTCCAAAGTCCTCCCCCCTCCATCCTGGTCCAGGAAGGTGAACA
>NC_022031.1:25677699-25683637 GCF_000317375.1 Microtus ochrogaster
TATAGAAGACCCAGATTTTAAATTCTTTAAATTAATGTAATTCCCTATTTCCTTCCCTTTCCTTTTTCTCCATCCTCTAGTATATTTCTCTTTCTTTCTCTATAACTAGTAGCCAGGCATTTTCATCATTAATTGTTGCTACACACACACACACACACACACACACACACACACACACACGAAATGGGAAATACTCTTTCCCAGGGAGATTACTCTTAGTAATTTTACTAACTGTTGGAATTACTGCCGGTGCTATCACTGTCCGACTGAAAAAGTCCTTTCCTATGCCAAAGTTTTCAAGCCTGGGTATATCAATCAGACCCCAGGACAGGCCCACAACCAGGAACACTTGGTCAACAGAAAAAGACTGTATGGTTTTTTTTTGTGTGCTGCATGTTTCTTTTTTTTTGTATTTTTTGTCTTTTTGGTTACTGTGTGTCTCTGTGTGTTTTGTCTTATGCTTTTTTTTTGAAACATGCAGAAAAGGAGAGAGAGAGAGAGAGAGAGAGAGAGAGAGAGAGAGAGAGAGAGAGGAAGAGAGAGAGAGCATAGATTTGGGTAATCAGGGAGTTAAGGATGCTTTTGGAGGAGTTGGGGAGGGAAAATAATATGATTTAATATATTATATGTGAAAAAATAAATAAAAGTCAAAACAAAATAAAAATAAAACAAATTGTGAATGATTGAGAAAGAGAAAGCAGAAAAGCGATTGTGGCAGCACTTGGAAAATTGCTGCTTCTTAATGGGTCAATGGCATTTGAATACCAAACTCACATATGAGTCACGCATGCAGTGTAACTAAGCAGCTTTTCCTTTTCTGCTTGGGAGAAGTTTCCTAAGAATAATCATAGTTCCCAGGGAGATGCAGAGATACCATATAAGCATCATCAAGAAAAACCATCTTGCAGTTTTGGAGATTTTTTTTAAAAGATTTCTTTATTTTATATGGATAAATGTTTGCAAATTAGAACATTGCATTCCTTGTATCTGTGGAAGCCAACAGAGGCCATCTGAGTTCCCAGACCTGGATTTACAAATATTTTGAGCTATCTTGTAGGTACAGGGAACACAACTCAGGTCCTTTGCAAGAATAGAAAATGCTGAGAACCACCGAGCTATGACTCCAGCCCCAGAAAACTGGATGATAATTTAATGATAACAGATTCAGAAGTTTTTCAATTTAGAGAGAAACTAGAAATAAAATAAAAAGGGATTAAATTGGAGTGTCGTGAAGCATGACGTGCTGAATTTAGCTAAAGCAGCACAACTACTAGTAAGGAAAAGATATGTCCACAGGGTGATATGAAGAATTTGAGCTTCAGAATGTTAAGTAACATTAGTATCTTGCCAATTATGCAGTAAGATAGTAATAAACATTTTCAAGAGGGCTCTGTTGCGGCAGAGCACCCTGTATTTAACTTGTTTCTAAAGTGCTTCAATAACCAGCTGAAGTAAAGTATTATGAACTCACAGGATGGCTTAGAAATCAACCGAATAAATGCATTTTTAGTTCTTCTTAATTGACAGAGCAAACTGAATTGGTCAGAAATACAGTTTCAGTGCTAATAGGGATCATATATACACAAAATAATATGTTTTTTGCTGAACATGCTGAGTGTCTTTTAGAAAATCTCAATCATTTTCATGTCACTTAGTATCTTCTGTTGACTTATCCCATATGCTCACCATTACAAGCAGATGAACTTTTGTCCTTGTGGTCTTATATCCTACACAGTACTGGGAACACTTTTCAAGACTGTGTTTTGGAGTTGGTGATCCATACCTCAACTTACATAGGGTCTTACTTCTTCTTCTTCAATAAATAGATATTCAATAAACAAATAAAATTGCCTACAGCACAGATACACTTACATAATAGCATAACTATAGTTTCTAGATAACTATACACGGTCATCACATTATGAAATCACTATTTTTTTTTTCAAAATAAACCTATGTACCACAGCAAGAAATAGTACATGGTACTGAAGTGTTGGATTCTACCCTTAGAATCTGAAGAACAGTTTCCTGAAAGCTCTGAGGTTGGAAACACACGGGAACTGTAGGAAAGCATGCATTTTAGACTGTTGCAAAGGAGCTTGAAATCCATTTCCTTCTCATAGCACTGTTGTAGACAGTGTCCCAACATTTAGCAGACAATTGAATTGCCTCAGTAGATTTAATGACTTCCTCCAAGAATCTCAAGCCATCTTCTGCCTGCAGCACCAGGTGAGAGAACTGCCTATGGTTGTGAC
The DNA here is from genome assembly GCF_000317375.1 of Microtus ochrogaster. Lineage (NCBI taxonomy): Eukaryota > Metazoa > Chordata > Mammalia > Rodentia > Cricetidae > Microtus > Microtus ochrogaster. The sequence goes on from NC_022031.1 coordinate 25,679,955, forward strand.
AGTCTCTGTTTCTCTGTGATGCCTCAATCCCTCAGTGGAAGGCTGCTCCCAGACTTGGGGTCCTCTGTTATTACTTCCCTGCTGACTTATCCAAGAAGCTCACCATTACAAGCAGATGAACTTTTGTCCTTGTGGTATATCCTACACAGTACATGATATGTATCGCTAACAAACAGCTGATTTTAAAGTGCAGGACTCTATGCTATTTTCCCTTCTCTTCTCTCTTTGGTGCTTACTAGGGAAAAGTACACCATTTTAGCAACCATAAAGGAGTAGGTATTTTAAGACCTAATTGGCTACATGAGAGGTAGACTTGTAAATTTAAAATCTGAGATATTTTCCTAAAAATGAAACACATTTCTAAAGCTGCGTATGTGTGAAGTCATCTTAGAAAAGAGAGGAATGAGTCAGTTTATAGTCACGCAGTACTCAGTGGCCACTTACAAAGAAAAACAATATTGACTTTACTATACTAAAATCATAATAAGCTATGTAACAACATAAAACTATTGTATTCTCAAAATAACTGCTAAATACATGCGTGTTTACACATATTTCACTTTTAATTGTGGCAAGTATGCCCTCTTTCAAGAAATAATAGCAATACACCACTGCTGAAGACAACGCCCATAAAAATCACTGGACCTGTGAGGTCAAGCTGGTGCTTATATAGAACCCTTACCCCATTGTTTAAGCGTCTATGATGTGGAAAAGTGCAGTGCAGGCTACCAAATACAAACACCAACATAGCCACAGAACCTTTGATCTACAATTTGTCCTGTTGCAATATATGCTGGGGTAATGGTGGCACAAAGTTTGTGTGAGTAATCAGGCAGTGTCTGATTTGAATTAAAACTCAGTCCATGAAATGGAATCCATTCCTGGCACTGCTTAGGTGACCAAGAACCAGAAGATAGATAGCTCAGACACCTACAGTAAAACCAAACTACTGGTGAAGAAAAAAATAGGTTAAAGTAAGAAAAAAATGACTCCTAGTGATATTCTGCAATACTCATAAACCAATGTCTTATTCAACCAATATCAGAGAGGCTTCTTCTTTCGGCAGATGGAAATTAAAATAGAAACCCACAGGCCGACATTGCACAGAAAGAGTGACATGGAGCACAGTGCTCTAAATAGGATGTCTCTACCAAATGCCTACCTCAGAATTCAGGGATGAATTATCACCATGTGGGCTGGGCCATCAGGTAACGCTTCTGCCTTTAAAAAAACCATCCTTGCTCCCACTAACCCCTACCCACCACAATCCTGTTAGTAACCCAGGAGAAACTCAATGGGTCACTGAGTTGGACTTTTCTGAAATCATTTACTTTGTTCTATTATGGACTATCTTTCCATGATGTGTGTGTGTGTGTGTGTGTGTGTGTGTGTGTGTGTGTGTGTGCACGTGTTTGTGTGTGTGTGTATGTGTGTTTGGATGTGTTGCATCTCCCCAGGAAAAGTCTGGCATTAAACATTATGTACGAATGTGTATAGCTTTTGTAGTTATCATTACATCATACTGTTCAGTTTGTAGATAAATGTTTTAGTTCATTGGTTATTGTGAACATTACTCAAGGATCATGGATGAGCATGTTTCACTGACAGACAGATTTAATTTCATTTGAATAAGAACACTGTAGTGAAACTGTTGGACTATAGAGTGGAAATTTTTTAATTAAAATCTTTTTCAAAATTTTTATGTATACTCATGTGCAGGTGTTTCTGGAGAAGAAGAGAAAGTTAGATCCACTGGAGCTGAAGTTTATTTTTGCTCCTCTGGAAGTTCAGCAAGTGCACTTTATTGTTGAATCATCTCTCGCACCTTCTAAGTTTTTAATTTTTAAGGAATCTTCGTCATTTTCTGTAATGAATGTACTAATTTATATTGACATCATATGTGTAAGGTTTTATTTTCTCCACATTCTCACTATTACTTTGTTCTGCTTTCTGACATCATTCAGTGAGCTACTGGCTTCTGGTTATGATATATAAGCCCTTGATGGTTAGTGATGTTGTACAGTTTCCTATATATCTTAGGTCTGTTTATATTTTTTTTTGGGAAATGTCTAATTGGGTCTTTTTAACTTGGTTTGGTGAATTATTTATATTGTTATTAGACTTTGTAAATTATCTCCACATATTGGGTATTAATCCCTTGTAAGATAAGAAAGATGCAGACATTATGTACCGTTATTTGAACTATCCCATCATAGAAATGTTTTGCTTGTTTTTGCTGTATAGAAACTTTCACGTTTGCTACAACACAGACTGATCAAACTTACTCCTAAAGTCCAATAGAGCTTTACTGTCATCAGGGTCACCACTATAAGACAGTCTTCTAATGATGTATGACAAGAACCAATGCTGTATTTTGTACAGCATACTGTAAATGTAAATGTTTGAGAAGTAACTTAGAAAACAGGAAACAATCAGAGTTTCATCTATTATGCACTGACTTTTCAGTAATAAAACTGAGTATCAACTGTAATTTTATCCTGTGTTATTAACAACTAGTTAATTAAAAAAGTCACTGTTAGGGGGTTTTAGTGTTTATATTTCTGGCATTGGAATAAACAAAATGAAAACTCTAGTTAGTGTCCTTGTGTTTGTGTTCATGTATAGATAAGTTATGTTTATGGAGATCTTCATTTACTGGTTCTTGGGATAATTAATATGAGAAGATAATTCATTATTGATCATTTTAATATTGGATCATTCTAGGCTCATTTTTATTGAGAACTACATAAATTAGATTTTCACTTTGTAACTAAGGACATAGTCTAAAATATTTAGTTATGTTAAGGTATCAAATCATCTTCCTTATATAAGTTTCTAAAATTTCAATAATACAGTATTATCTTTGCATAAATAAGTGGTGGTTCATTTCCAGACAAGAAAGGCAAACTAACTCTCATGCTACACAGAGACTTGGATATTTTGTACCTATGAAAAATAGAAAGGGAATTTTAAAGTAAGTAACAGATAACTAAACCGATCTGCTGATCAGGTCTATTGGAACTTGTCTTTGCCTCATATGAAACAATAGAGCATCACATAAAAAGCTGTAAAATCATTGTGGTTCTGTTCTGTGTCCTTTCCTATTTTCACAGTCTCCACAAGGAAAATGGAGACATAGGAATAAGCTGTAAATGTTGTTGTCAATTTGGAAAAGGAATAAAGAATAAACAACCAAACCTTTCTTCTTCTTTTCCATTTAATTTGTTAAAGATAGAACTCATGGTGCATTTTTATGTTATTACCTAACACTTTAGGGAAGATTTTCTGTTTTAAATTTCATTTTCGTAAGTGCATGTGCACATGTGTGGGCATGCTCCTCTGTAGGCAGGCATGGAGCCAGAGGTAGATGTCAGTCAGGTACCATTGCAGATCGCTTCAGTATTTTCTGAGATAGACTATCTTAAGGAGCCTGGCACTCACCACTTTACCTAACATGGCTGGCCAGAAAGCTCAAGGATCCACCTTCCTACACCTTCCTATCATATGAGTTTCAGAATTGCATTGCTAAGTCTGACTCACATGAATTTTGGAGCTCCAAAGTCAGGTCCTCATGCTAATACTATGACCATGGTGCCCACTAAGCTTCTTCTACAGTCTAATTTTTATTAATTTCTATAAAAAATAATAACACCGAACATGGTCTTGCTTCTTACTAAAGTTAA
>NC_022031.1:25683773-25691792 GCF_000317375.1 Microtus ochrogaster
TGAAGCCAGGGTTGTTACCAAAGCTGTAAAGGAGGATATGGTTGCTGCTGTTTTGCTCAATTTTGGGGTATAAATGATTTCTGTTTGTAACAATTTTAATTCAAAATGCAAACATTATGAAGCGTATCAATATTTTTATTCATAACCACTATAGGTATTCATAAATTTAAAATTCTAATTTGGAATTCATTTTAGAATTATAAGATGAAGGATGTTTAATGCTTTTATCCTTGGCTCCACAACCAGATTATTTGTTTCAAAACCTTGAGAAGTGTGTGTACACACATTTTAACATACAACTTTTCAAGGGTTAACTAAATCCTTATCAATTACAGGTCTCAAGTAGACTACTGTATTAGGCTACAGAAGACACATTGTTTTAATTGACTTGCAGTTGTTATCGGTATACAGGCACAACTTTTGAAAGGCCATTTGTGCAATAACCATGCTACATTCAGTCAAAGCTGCCTTGTAGCAGCTCAGCTTTGGTTCTTATAGTTTTTTTTCTTATTTGATGATCTCTGAGCCTTGTAAGGAAGCAATTTTGTACAGATATCCCACTTAGGGATGAGAAGCCCATAGTCCCTTTTTCTGTGCATGTTGAACACTCTAGGACTATGTCCATTTAGCAGAATAATAGTAAAAGATTCTCTCAATGGGCTTATGCCCCACCCAGCCAAGGGTTATTGTCTCAATTTGTATTGCAAGGCACTAGCTCCATTTTGTGGAGCAGTCCTTAAATCCTTAAAGCAGTTGGTTACCCCCAAAACATTCCTTCCATTGTTCCAATAGTGGGCATATCTGGACGGGCTATTGCATTGTAATTCACAGAGTTTGCAGCTGGGTAATACTGTTGATCACTTTCTCTTTCATGGAACTTTCAGCATCATGAAAACTAGCCATTAGGGTTGAAGCTTCCTAGTAAGTCATACCCTATGAATCAGGCTTCTGATATGTTTATCAATAGAACTTTGTCCTCTAATTCTAAACGGTGGTCAAGGGCAATGGAAATAGTCTGTATTGTTTAAGGGGGTTGTCTATGGAACTTCACTGACCAACTTCTTAAAGAGAAGTAATCCACAACTGGAATGAAGTTTTTTTTATTTATTGAGAATGGAATGAATCTGCATAAGAAGGGGCACATGATGTTGCCTATGTTTCCAGGCATCTTTGAATATAGGTTTCTGCACCTATACGTCTATACTTCTGTCTTTTCTCCACCACTGTAGTTTATACCTCAACACTATCCACAAGCACACACCTATTGTTATATATGATGCTCCTCTTTTACCCAGGTTTCTAGAAGACTAGATTTTTATCTTTCTGAAAACACTCTGTTTGATATGTATAAACCTGTTTTCAAATGGAAGCTATACCCAATTTCTAATTTTAAGAATATGTGAGTTTAATATTTTAGTTCCTTTATTTCCCAGAAGACTGCATTCTACTATAAAATAGGTACAACCATATCCCCTCAGGACCCATAATTAGAAATGAAATTGCTTCCGAACCATTTTGTCTGTGGCAGAACCATCATACCTTCAGTTATGTGCTTGACTGGATGTAACCTAATTATCAGGTCTTAACTGAAAATGAGTACCCGAGCTCCAGCTGTGATGGGGCCTGCCTTTCATTTGTTTTATTTTTTTTCTCATCAATGAGGCAAGTGTAGCATAAAGCTGTGAGACACAAAAGTGAGACCAGAGATCCAACACTTCCTGTGGCTATATTAAGCAGAACGGTATCAAAGCAAACACATCCCTATCCACAAAGTCGAGGAAATGGAGCTTATAAAAATGTCGTATACTTGGCAATAAGACTAGCTTGTTATCAGAATATAAAATCACAAATTTCTGTGAATTAGAGTATGCTGGAAAACACTAAATGTTTAACAACTGTAATTTGACTTTTCTTTTATAAATGAAGTTCTCTCTTAGAGCACCATTAATAACTATACTTACTGTAAGAATAAACACAGAAGCATTGCCAAGAAGGCATTTTAATCTATTGAAAAAAATATATAACTGGAAAAAATTTTGATACAGTGTGCTTTATTTATGTTACATACAATGTCTTCTGAAAACCAAATATTTTAGGCATGTCCGAATATAGAGAACACAAATGAGTGTTTCCTAATTTTATGTCCCCCTACAGATGCCTATAATATGCGAGGACAGAAAGCAATTACTTATTTTATATTTCAATTTATTTTTAAAACCATCTTTGTAGCATGCAAATGTTTTTCTCATTTTACATACCATTCACCATTCCCCCTCCCTCCTCCTTCCACTTCCCCCGCCCACTTCTCAGAGAGGGTAAAGCTTCCTGTAAGAAGTCAACAAAGTCTTGCACATCACTTTGAGGCATAATCAACACCCTCCCCCCATATCTAGGTTGAGCAAGGAATCCCTCCAAAGAAAATGGGCTCCTAAAAACCAGTTCAAGCAATAGGGATAAATCCTGGTCCTATTGCCAGTGGCTCCACGGACTGCCCCAGCCACTCAACTGTCTCCCAAATATAGAGGGCTTCGTTTGGCCCATCTAGATTCCCCTGCTGTCAGCCCAGAGTCAGTGAGCTCCCAATAGTTCAGGTCAAGTGTTTCTGTGGGTATCCCCATCATAGTCTTGACCCCTTTGCTCATATTATCACTCCTCCCTTTCTGAGATCGGGAGCACAGCCCAGCGCTAGTTTTGGATCTCTGCATCTGCTTCCATCAGTGGCAGGATGAAGTTTCTATGGTGACAATTAAGGTATTCATGAATTTGATTATAGGGGAAGGCTAGTTTGGGTATTCTTTCCACTATTGCTTAGAGTCTTAGCTGGGGTCATCCTTCGGGATTCCCGGTAATTTTCATAGTGCTAGGTTTCTTGCTGGCCCCAATCAATGGAGGAAGAACGGAGAGGGAGAGCAAAGAAAGAGATATCTTGATTGAGGAAGTCCATATGGGGCTGCCTTGAGACTCTTACCTTGAGTCCCTGGTCTTAAATCCCTTTCTAATGGACTATGGTCAGGATATGTCATTCAGGTAAGCACTTTCCTTCCCAGGTATGTTCCACCATGTTGTTTTATTAGAGAAATAGAAATCAAACTAGGACACGGGTTTCTGCACTGAATTTCCGCTTCATTCATTGAAAAAAAAAAAAAAACAGATTCTAAAGATGTTGAGCTGTGAATTCAAACGATAATTGTCCCCTGAAAACTAGAAAACAGGAAATCCTGAATCTGGTCAAACTTTTATATTCAATCCTCAAATTTTCCTATTGAATCACCTTATGGCGCTTTGATGGCGTCAAGAAGAAAGTATTTAATGTCTATTTTGTGGGGTGAATCTTCCTATTCATAATGCACATACATTTTATATACCAGATCATCATCTAAGCGATATGGTTCCCATGCTTTGGGTTGGTTTCATTTGGAAAACAAAAGCAAGCACTCAGGAACTGCTATAGAATTTCACTAATGCCAGTTTAATCCTTTCATGGAGCAGAAATCAAACATTAATTTTAGCTGCCTTCTTTAATATTTGCCTGCTTTATTTCACTATAAAATTACTGTGGATCCACTCTAATAAATTTTTTTTCAGCAAGTTATTGATTAGATTTCTAGCCTTTGGGAACTGGTCTCCCGTTTTAGCATAATACATTTCAGCTGAGCTATACATGAATGCCATCACTGATCATCTGTAAAATTCTTTATGGATAATTTATAATTTTGTGTGATGTGATCATAGAGTAATTTATCGAAAGGAAAATCCATAGAATAATTATGAAACAACAAGGGTGACCTCTTTTTCTCATTTTAAGTTTTGCCTCTATTGATTCCAGTTAAATGTATCATTTTCTCGTGGTTAAGCTTCAAGATATCTGTGCTTCAGCTGAAAGTATAATAAAGAATAATAGCATTACAATGTTTCTTTTTTAAAAAAAGAACTAAATGTGTTTCATCATAAAATTGATTGGAGGTTTGGAGGAGGTGGTGATTGATATAACTAATTGTTATTTATCTGGAGCAAATAACACTGTCCTAAAGGATTCATTCAATTTTACAAAGGAAACTAATTCTTAAAAATAGATGCTGACTTAAATTCATATTCAAAAAGTGACACCTGTGCACCTATTCCTCTGACTCAAGTGGACAATACTATTATGAACACACAACCCAAAGAGAAGACCTTCTTTAAATATTCACCCAGTAATTACTCCAGTGATCCTTAAGACAAGAGGAGTCTAAGATTGGACAATAGTAGATTACAAAGGAAGCAATTTTCTAAAGCTCATGTCTAAATTAACTCAAAACTCAAGTTGAAAGTGGTTGTTGAGTCATAATCATATGGACAGCAAAACACTAAAACATGAAGGGTTGTATTGATTAAGCCTTTATCTTATTGGTGAAAAGAGTTTAAACGGAGCTTTAAACTACGTTGTTTTGAACATCTAGAAATTACCACTAAAAGAAGAGTGTGCTGGTGTAGTAAATGAAGTAACTGAAAGAGAGGATCCAGAGAGCCACTGATCTTTCCCTAAAGATGTGTTAATCATTTTCACCTTGCAAACTGACTCTGCACTGGAATAAATTCAATAGAAATTGGACTCTAAATGTTAGGTAGATGAGGAATGAAGAAAATGCTATCTAGCCAGCTGTGGTGGCACATGACTTTAATCTCAGCATTTGGAAAGGCAGAGAGAGTTGGATCTCTGTCAGTTTGAGGTCAATCTTGTATAATGAGTTCCAGGACAGAGAGAGCTACTTAATAAATCCCTGTCTATAAAATAAACAAACAAAAAGTAAGGAATTTTTTTTCTAGAACTGATGGCAAAGGAGATATATCTGCTAGCACCCATGGCCATCAACATACGAAGAACAAAATTCTTGGCCACTGAAATACCCACATACCCTCCTATATACCCACTAGTTCTTTCTTCTTTCTATTTTGAAGAGTTCTGATTCCTGAGGTGTATGAAACTCAATAAATCATATTAAAGTTTTTATAAGGATAGTTTATATCGTTAATATGTTCATACACTCTGATATTCATATTCTGAATCTCTGAAAAGTAATGTGAATTAACCATCCGCACGAAAAAAATAAAAAAAACATGCCCAGAAACACATCCTGCCTCATGAAAAGAAGGTCATATTCTTCCAATGATTCTGTCTTCTAAAATGTATTGCTTTTGAGACTGAGTTGATTGTGACACACTTGTAGAAAATTGCTATCACTCAAAGGTCAGTAGCAAGCAACAGCTGTCTGATTGAATCTAAGACCCACTCAATAGGACTGAAATCCTTTTGGTCCTGGGAATCTAGCCAGCTCACTGTGAGGTCACTGACCTTGGAAAATAGCCTACTACCACCATTTTGCTAAACCAACATAATGGTTCACTCCATTCTAAATCTTATCCTTGTACCCACAGATTAAGTGTAGCTACCACACCCCATCAACTCCCTTCTATCTTTTTACATCAAATGGAAACTATCACAGGAACCAAACGGGGTGCAATGCTGAGATCAACAGATTTTGGGGGGCCTCAGCCCCAGCAGATAAATCTATATCACAGCCCCTGTATCTTTATCTTAGAAAACATTATGGAAGATTGGTTGGAAGACTGTAAGAACCTGAAGACTATAAAGAAGGTTGCATTGAAAATATCTCTCCTAGAAATAGCTATATGAACAAGAAAAAGAACAATGGCAAAAACAAATTTATTGACACAGAAGAAGAAAAATACTGCATGTCTTAAACACTACACAAAGAACAACAGACACCAAATGGCCACTAGAAGAAAAAGTTAGCCACACCCAGATGTAGGCCCCTTTATTTATTGTTCAATGTCAGTTTGTATATTCTCAGTTTGGAAACCACATGTACACCACCAATGAAAATGGATCCAGCTGATATATATATATATATGTATGTGTGTATGTTTATGCATTTATATGCATAAATTTCTATTATTCATACCAATATATATTATATACATATAAATGTGTGTACATGCATACATATATATGGTATTCACACACATATGCATATGTATATATATGTGTATATATATATATATGCCAAGACATAGGCCCCATATTGTTTGTCAAATTCAGTTTTTCAGCTCTTAGTCTGCAAACTATATGTATACCACCACTAAATATAACATATATATATACATATATATACATGCACATGCATATACATATATGCGAAATAATAGTAACCACAGAAAAGATATTATAAGCTTAAGAGTATGGGGGACATTGGAAAGGTTTGAGGGTGAGTGGCAGGAAGGAGTTGGAGAAATGAAGGGAGGCAGAAAGTAATGTAAATCTACATAAAATAAAAATATTAATAATGTTGCATATTATAAAAAGAAAATTACTTCTATATGAATAAAATATTGGAAATCAGGATATATTAAAATGTTGAATACTGTATTTTAAAATAAATAGTTTTTTCTAAATGTTTTAAATTATCTAGCTTCTGTGGCAGAGCACACTGTTCATCAGCCATCACATTTTCTTCCTTTATATATTAGCTGCACCTATTTAATAAGTGCCAAAAGACATAGCTGGTAAGCTGAACACACCATTTTCTTCTGTATAGTAGCATGATAGAAATATATTTCACAACTTGGGTGAGTGCTTTAGCTTACCCTGCTTTTATTTGCCTATGTATGCCAGCCACAGCTCCAAGTTCTCCAAGGAGAGCAGGCAGCAGGAAATCTAATTTAAGAGTGTAAACTGTGAACAGTGAAAGCTTAATTCAGGAGTTTATGGACTCACTGCTGGTGATCAGCTCTATGGAGTACATCTCATCGAGCACATTATGGCAACATCTTTCACTGGGAGGGTAGTTAAGGGCTTGTCAGCATTTCTATTTTAAACTGCCATTTTCTGGTATTTATGATTTGAACATTAAGAATTGCTGGGGCTTGAAAAACAGTTTGTGAAGATTTAGATCAACAGCAATTTGAATCATTTTCATTTGCGATCAGTTGAAATAAGTGCATTTTGTGATAGGATAGAGCCAAGAACTAGAAGTAGACCCTGGTCTTCAAAAGGAAAAGACGAGTCTCAGTCTAAGGCTCTTATATGGCAATTGAACTATTAATTCTGAGCAACATACCTAAGAGGGAGAACAACACAAGAAATTGAGTTTTAAATAAACAGGAAACATCTACTAAATATAGACTTTGAAACTTGCTGACAAAATGCAATATATATAATAAAATATTCCTTGTTTAATGAGAGACAGCTGTATTGTGAAAGCAATGTTAAATTTTTAAAATACATTATATAAAAATGTGACATTTTATTATCTGACAAGGATATTTTGTCTTTTTCTGGTAATTACCAATAAATAATTATTCTGTTCAATAGCCTTGAATACCACTCCAGAGAGAGTACACTACAAACTTATGATTGCACACTTAAACATACCTACAAACACACAGATAAAATATTCTTTATTTGACTTATTACTTTGATTATAGTGTCCAGAGTGGGAAATTATTTAATCATAATGGATAAAGAAATAAATGTTCAGATATTGAAGCATAATGAGAATCAAGGTGGTTTAGGAGGCATTTCAATTAATAAAGCACTGTCATGTAAGCATGAAGAACAGTGTTTAACACCCAGAACTCATGTAACAAAAGACAGCTATGGAAACACACTTTTATATTCCTAGTGTTGGGGAAGAATAAAAACACAGGTCTTTTTATAGTCTAGCTAATGAACTATCTACTCAGTTATAAACCCTGTCACAAAAGACAAGGTAGAGTCAAGTGGTGGTGATAGACACTTTAATCTCATCACTCGGGAGGGAGAAGGTGGATTTCTGAGTTCAAAGCCAACCTGGTCTACAGAGTGAGTTCCAGGACAGAATCCAAAGCTAAAGAAAACCCCTGTCTTAAAACAAAAAAGAAAGAAAAGACAAAAAGAGAAAGGAAAGAAAGGAAAACAAGCAAAAAAGAGAAGGTAGATAGTTTCTGTGAAAACACAACCAAGGTTGAACCCTGGGCACA
>NC_022031.1:25693247-25702564 GCF_000317375.1 Microtus ochrogaster
AGGTTTAAAAAGGTGTCCATGGAGCCATGGATGCTGGTGGCAAGAGGCAGCAGAGGGGCATAGGCATGAGGACAAGGAAGACTTGTTTACAAATTCAGAGCAAACCCCCTTCTGGATCTAAAATAAAGGCATCTTTAAACAGAAACCTAGAGTCTCTGCTCGGAGCAGATGCAGGTCAGTGGCTAGGGCGGATGGCACAGGCAGCATTGTGCACGTGCTATCACTGCTGCATGGTGTTGATCATGGCCAGGATGCTCATCTTCTGGGCAGAGTCCATATCCTCATTCTGCTTCTGAGTCACTCCCGTGCCCAGGCCATAGTGGCGCCCACAGTACTTGGCATCATCAATACTGTCCTCAAAGAATAGCTCTTTCATCCTGAAGAAAGCCATTCCTGTCAGCAGGGAGTCTGAGCCTGCTTGGTGCTGCCTTCCAATCCTCTGCAGATCCAGCTGGTCAGCCACCTCCTGAAGACCTCCCTTAAGATTTTTTGCAGCTCTTCCTCAGGTATTTCACATCATAAATAGATGGGAAGAAAAGATTCAGGATGTGGAAAAACTCATGTTCTTCTTCTGGCAATCGAGAATCTGTAAGCAACTTTACCATGTAGCCAAAGTCATAACCACTGTGAAATGAAAGCCACTTGACGTTGTCACAGAGAACCACTCCTGACGTCATGAGCAGCTCTGTGACGTGCAGTGTGTCGATCCCTTCCTCCTCGTGCTTCTGGAACTGCAGCCCTGAGTTTGCAAGGAGGTCTATGGAATCCTGGAAGTACATATTCTCTCTCAGGTTGAACTTGAAGTTGAACTGCCATGTGTTGATTCCAGAAGGGTACTCCCCTTTCTCATTTGTGAATGTAAGGCCCAGTTGAATGATTTTTAGAAGGTCAACATTGCACCACAAAAGCTGATACTGGTAATCTATGGAGCTTCGAAATTCACCAATCGGTCGTACCACAACACCTGGAAACTGTGTCTGAGAACAATCTCTCGGATCTTCCGCATCTCTTCCTCTAGATTGCTGGCCCACACCTCACAGATGACCTGGCTGTTTTCCACAAGTGCTGCAGGCATCCTGAAGGCGCCTCAGGAGCCACTGTGCATTAACTACGCAAGTGAACACGCCTCCTCCCGCTGGATTTGATCGTCCACACTGGGTCCAATCTAGACCTGGCAGGCTACCCCGCCGAGCGCAGGCTGGCGGCCGAGTCCGGGCAGCAGCGGCCCTTGACCCGGAGTTCTCTTCCCTCTTGCCCCGGATCTGCTAGAAGAACCCAGCGAGCCAGTGAGACGCGAGCCACGGCGCCCAGAAAGGCCGACGATGTGCCTTGGTTACTCCTTTTGATTCAAATATTTGGGCTTGTATTCTTTGATTATAAATGATTAACATAAGATCAAAGTTAAAACATCAAATGCATAGAGTTACTAAAATATACTTCTCAGTTCTAGCAAAATAGTCATGTTACTTCTAGTGGGATTCTGTTCAATCATGTTTGTTGATACGGCCACCTTTGTTGGCCTCCAGGAGCTCTGAATGTGGCTTTGGATGAGCTAATAGAATTACTGCAGTTATTCCAGTTTCTCCATGTAATGTAGGATTGTTATGCCACCCAGAGGAAAAGAGAAAATATTTCCAGTAGTTCAAAAAGGTAAGAGACTCTTTCTCAGTACACAGCTTTTCACTTGGCTAGATAATCATCTGGTCCTGAAGGTACAAGTTATACAAAATTGATTTAAGTTAGTAACAACCAACACTTAAAAGACCCCAGTACAAAAATACAATGAATGAGTGTTTTTGAAAAACTTAGTCACAACATCCTTGTTAATTTAATGAGTGTGAAGAAAGAGTGATGGCAATTACCAAATTTCTATAAAAGCAAATATACTTGACATTTCAAAAAATGATGCTACTGTATATGACTTACATTGGAGTTTAAAATCTACCACATCTCTTTTGAATGAGGTGTGATGGGGGTACAGAGGGATAAAGATGTAGGCTATAGAAAACCTTGTGCCAACATAAGTGGTACTTATGCGAGGAGGGAGCAGTGTAAATTCCTGCCAGTGGAATCAAATCGAAAGAAAGGGTAGAAAGGAGAGCAACAAATCTGAGAATAAGAGAATAGTGTCTGTGGTCCCCTAACCTTCATGATTGGAGGATACCTGTAGAGTGAGGAGGCTCTGGGAAGCAATAAGTTTACAAATTACTGCAAGGATTGGGTACAGACCAGAACGCAAGTGGAATTCTAGCAAATGACAGACGCCTTTGACCATCCCTATATTTGCTCATTTCATTGAAACCCTTCCCTTTCTAAGTAACAGATAGTATGTTGGGTCCAGAAAACAAAAGTATAAAACAGGAGGATTATGACTTCACAATTTTTGTAGTTCTAAGAGCGTATAATTGTATCTGAGAATTGAAGCATTTTATAATGCTATGAAATCCATATAGTATCTTATCAGTTCAGATGTTGAGACTCTAACCTTGAATGAGAGGGTAATGGGAGATAACTATTGAGGGATGGTTGGGCTCTAATGATGGAATTAATGTGCTAAAAAAGCAGATATCAGAAAATGTGAACCTTGCATGTACCTTGCATGTTAGGACAACAAGGCAACATTTTCTGCAAACCAGGGAGGGGGGAGTCCTCACTGGACCCTAATTCAGAGTCATTTCATCAATTGATGAAAATCTTGGACTCCAGCCTCCATAAATGTGAGGAATAACTGTGTGTTCTTTAAGTCATGCCGATTATGACAATTTTTATTGCATCTAAAGGGGACTTTAAAAAGTCACAGAACTATCACAAATATATTTCTATGAGACTTTCATCTGACCTAAAGTTTGAATAAACTTACTGGATGTACAATGTGCTCCATGATAATAAAAGCTCCATATGAAAAATGTAAAAATCTGCCATGCCAGATACCTTAAAAAATGAGGAGAGATTTTACAATTGGCCAAAATACACTAAAAAACACAACTTCAAAAAGGACTACTTAAAATATATAAAGATTTTAAAATTCAATATTAAATAATCATAAAGACATAAAGCAACAACCCATAGATTGTGGCATACACATGCAACCCCAGCGATTGGAAGCAGGAGGATCAGAAAATTAATTCTAGCCTTTACTATATCATAAGTTCAAGTCTGTCCCGTGCTACATGAGGGGGGCTTGTTAGAGAGAAGAGATTATTTATTGGGACTAGAGAGTATTGTTCAATTTTAAAAATAAATGATATATTAAGCGATGATCAAAATATGAAAGAAGCATCAATGTATATTAATTGTATATAATTACGAAGCTGCTCTGAAAAGTCCATGAATCCTGGATAAGGCAGTTAAAAGATCAGTTAAGAAAGAGGGAATGGTGAGAAGCAAAGGAACAAGGGTAACAGAAATACTTGTGGTATATTACAATAGTAGATTCATGTCATGGGACATTTGTTCAAACTCATAGACTACAAAATACCACAAGTACACCCTAATATAGATGCTGAAGCTTGGATGATAATATGTTTTAAGTCCCTGGGTGACTTAATAATGGATGCAGCATTTTATGTGTAGATTACTACTCTACATTTACCTTCATTTTTTAAAGTCCTAAATCTTTATTAACATAAAAAGAAAACTTCAGGAACTAAATGGAAATCTCCAACTGACAGGACAGCTGGGGAGGGTATTTATAGTGTGTTGATGCTGTCAAGTATCAGACATCACACTTGGTGCTTCAGGATTCAGAGCATGCTTTTAAGCTGTGTGCTTATTAAAAATCTCTCATGGTTGTTACTAGTGTGACTAGTGTTCTCAACTATAGCCCTTATATATGGCCTCATATATACCCTTAAAAATTCATTTCTTCTCTTAGGATACATTTGTCTTCAAGCTGACACTATGGTCCCATTCATGTATGCTGCATGGTCTCTTTAGAATAAGATGCTCTGCTGTTTAGTTTGGTGAGGTAGACAAAGAAACTTATAAACTTTGTTCTCAGTTGAATTTAGCCCCCGTGGCTTTGCACTTTAGGTCTTACATAACATCATTATGTTAGTTGGATGAGTGAATTGTTCCAATGAACTCCCCCCCCCGTTGCCGAGGAGTCCTCTAAATAATGAACTCCCCCCCCCCGAGGAGTCCTCTAAATATTGGATGCTTTTCTCTCTTTGAATTCAAAGGAGAAGAACAACACCCGTCTTGAAGGATCAGCTTCCTTGATTCATACTTTATTTCTTATATCTTCCAAGCATATACAATGGACCTGTACTCCATCACTGCTGGAGCAGACAGATGGGGAAGTAGAAGAGATCCTGAGGTCTCTGTGGTCAGATAATCCCTCACCATGCCCACTGCCCTCTCCATCCACTTTCTCTTCTTTTGTGTTGGCAACAGCACTGGTAAAACAACTTTTCTGTGAAAATACAATTTAATGAGTGAATTTCTACTCAAGAAAGCTATTAGTAGCCAGCAATCTTAGAAAGATTCTACGTGGTTCTCTTTTCCTGAATTACCACATTTTTCACAATGGCTTTTTTCTCCTGGGAGTTTACAATGAACTTATTAATTTATACAGTTGCATACATGCTTTCCTGGTCTTCTGTGGATGAGTACTGACTTCAAAGGTAAATTCTACTTAAAGTGCATATTGAAGGTGCATCCTTGCAAAGTCCATATTTGTATGTCTTGATCAGAATTCAGTCAGAATATATATTTTTAAAGGTAGTTTTGCTTGATATTATACAAAATATTTTAACGATTTTAACAATTTAAAATTAAGGCACTTAAGATTTTATTTTTATTAGTGTCAAAACACACACACACACACACACACACATATATATATATATAATCATATATTACAAAAGCCATTTTTGAACTGATACATTTCCCACTTATGTCCTATTGTTATGATATTAATTTATGAGCCATAGAAGCATATTATTTTGTGGAGAGAAGACATTTACACTCTCTTGAATATCACTTAGCTGTTTAGATTGAACTTTTAGTAATTGTAATTTTCAAGTTACAGAAGAAACTCAAACTGTTCTTTAACTTCCAGAATTGTACAGTTGACTCTAGTGGTCTGACAAAAATTTTATTAATACAAAGATAAACTTCTTTTCCCAACATGGGGATCTAAAGGATGCAATTCTGTTCCCTTATCAAAATTGAATTTGTAGGAGAGTACATTGGCATTGCTTTAATTTTTAGATCTTTGTAGCTTAGAATATAATTATGCATCAATATCCTGGTGTGGGTGGTTATAGGTTTGTCATGAAAGCTAAGTTTTAACTTGAATAAATGCACTTTTTATCTTTCACTAGTCACCTTGCAAGCATCTATGTGCTTAAATCTAGCCCTTTATAAATTTACAGAACTGAAGTGTGAAGGCTTTTTGGTGGAAGCAGCAAGGGAGAAGCATATCCTGCTTTAAACAGCAACATATGATGCTCAGTCAAATGAAGTACACATTCGGTTTCATTTGGTTTGTGCAGTGTACACTGGCTGCTGAGAGTCTATTGTAGAATATCTTTAAAAGTAAAGAATTTGTGAGTTCATTGACTCATTTGGCAATTAGTTAGATTTATTTAAGAGTTTCTTCCAAATGTATTACATATGAATGTTCTGGTTGAAAAGGTTTAATAAAAACAGAGACAACCATTGTTTTTATCTGGTAATAGAATTGGAAGGATCCAGGTATAACTCAATGGCTTGATTCTTAGCAATTAGAATTTCTCCTGGGCTATTAATTGAAGAGAAACATATGCTTAGGGCACCAAAACACAGTAAAGGCAACTTCTCACAGAGAGCACATGCTTGGCCATTATGCTTCCATTAGTGATTCTTTTAACTCCCTAACTCAGCTACTGATTCACAGACCTCTGTCCACATCAATAACAATAAGTAGTTTTCCCTGTAAATGGTCGATACTTTAGTTCATGGTGCATCTGAACAAGAAAAAACACAGAGTTTTCATTGGTTGACAAGTTGTCTTAAAAGCTGTTTGTGAAGGAAGAATGACAAGACTCATTACCTTTTCTTCTTTATAGATTAATACTCTGGTGCAAGAAGGAAAAGAAAGGTTGCTTTGGTTGTTTGTAATAAGGGAAGATAAATATAACATGGCCAGTGTTTGTTTAGAAAAATCACAGTCTTAAACAAAGGGTCAGGGTAAGAAGTCTAGCATACACTCGAATCTCAGATCCTTTTTACATAGCAAGGGTTCTCTTATGTGTCAGTTTTGCATCATTTAAAAGACAGATACTACCGAATTAAGTGGCTATCCAATGGCCTTATAATTATTTGTGTAATTGTAAGATTTGTTTGGTTAATACTTTCTGAATCTCATAACAGCAATGATCAATATATTATTAACTATACCTTTTGTGTATGTAACAGATCTCATTGCTTCTCCTCTTTCTTAATACTGAGCTCAGCCTAAAGCCCCATCTCTTCCCTTCCCTTTACTAGCATTTTAAGACTCAGGCAAACTAAGCGATGAGGGGAAGTAAACTTTGTGATCTACACAGTCCCTAAATCTTCACTGAACTTTAATGCTTCTATCACTGACCTCCAATTCTTAATAGTATTTCAGGAAAATACTATTTTTATATATTTATATTTATGTGTGTGTTTCTAGAAATTTAACATAACAGAAACTTCAGTGAATATCTCATACATATGTAATCAATATTGGAACAGCTTAAAAATTGAATGGGCATAAAGAGATATTCTATACTAGAAACTGTTTGTTCTCACACATGAAGACAGAAAGGAAAGAAATTGGGATGTATAACAGAACTCTGTAGAATAGACATGTTTGGAGAAGGATAAAGTTGAATGAAGGGGAAGGATAAAGGTAAATGAGGGTGAATGAGCACAGATACTTCACAGATACTAGGCACAGTGGGGAAGAACAGTATGTGCCTTGCTGTCTGCCCTTCTCTTCACGTGTCTCCATGTAGTATATTCTGCCTTTCATGAGTGGCATCTCCTTTAGGCCAAAGTAAAGGCAGACTGGTCAATGATGACTTAATATTCTGAAGAGCAAGGAATAACAAATATACATTGCCTTCACATATATATGTATGTGTGTATGTGTGCAATAAATGTACGTGACATATTTACTTATGTGCCAAATAAATTGAAGAAATTCATGTTAGCATGTTTTAAATTTTTGACAGCATTGGTCTTTTTCAAATATTTAATTTTCAAATTACACTGAATTGTACATGGGAATTTTCATTTTATACTTCATGTGTCTTTGCAGTCTTTGCCCTATTCATAACATCATCGTGTACTGCTGTATTGCTTTATAGCATACTGATTCTATGTAATAAATTTTTAAATCATTCTCCTCGTTTTTTACTTGTATGTTTGTATATATTGGTAAGTTTATATGTGCGTATTTGTATTTCTATTTTCTTTTTGTTTGTTTTATGGTAAATTTTAATTTAATGAGTTCAATTTATTTAACATGGTAAACATTTTTACCTTTTTATTCTTTGAAAGTTTATACTTATATACAATGATTTTAGCCCTCCCCTTTCACTGTTACAGTGTCTCATCCCTATCCTCCTATTAACACCTGCTGTCTTTCCTAAATTTTTATTAAACTAGCTTCTTCTTAAATTCTTACTTTCCTGCGTGTATGCCCCTTGGAGTTTAAATAGGGCTGTCTGCATGAGCATGGATGGAAATATTTCGAAGTTGAGAAAAAAAAAAAAACAAGCTATAATGAAATAAGACAGAAAACAGTGAACTGTGTATTCAAACTGCAGGTTATGGTGTCAGAATGGTACTAACTGCATCACACTTGGATTGTAAATCCACCCATCTTTGTCAGAACACTTTGCTGTGGTTAGTAAGGGTCCTGTGTACTACAAAGAAAATGCATTGTGATTACATTTAGCATGCTCATCTAAATCACAGCCTAGCCTTGTTTCTTAAGTGCCAAGTTCTGTTCCTCCACTACTCCTCCTGCAGTTTAGAAAAGGTTCTATCAATTTCTAGAAAACACCATAATGTGTAGCATATCATTCTAAGATTTCTTTCGAACCCATTGGCCATCTTCTTCCTCAAGTGGTAGAATTAATGAGAATTTGGAGAAGGTCATGTGATCTTTTCGGTCGCCCCTTCTAGGATCCAAAGGGGAGAGAACATTTGGGGATTTGCTTCAATATATTACATATTTTGAGGTCTCCTCTATACCTTTGAATTTATTCTCTGAGGAGACCAAGAACTCTGAGATATATAGTTGGGGAGAGTTCGGCTTTTTTAGTTTTTTTTTGTTTGTTTGTTTGTTTTCAGAGTGAGACATTGAAGATGAATTTGAGTTTCATGATACTGGGAATCATCATGATATTTTTGAAACTTTTGGAATATTTTTTCCTAAAACAATCCACAATCTAAAACTGATTTTTCTTATTCACCAGTAAATTTATATTCAATATTTCTAGCACTAGTCCTGTATAAATTACAACAGGAATTTTCCAGTCACATACTATTAAAAGCTGGATAACGTCCATATGCTTCATTAGTGATTAGTGTGACTACCAGACCTATCGATTGTAAACACCTTTTTGGCTAATTATTGTCTGTTGAGTGATACTGTGAGAAGTTCAGAATAAAAGCTCTGCATTTTACACAGTGCAACAAAAATAACATTGTCTGATCCAGTTACTGTGTTAGTAGTTGCCACGCACCGCACCCCCGTGTCTGCGCTCTGTGCGCTGGCACCCAGTTTGCGAGCTTCGGGCAAGTGGGCTGGAGGTTAAAATACACAGACACACACACAGACAGAGAGACAGCGACACGGGTCATCCTGGAATTCTCCAAGAATGCCCCCTTTATTGTGTTCAGGGGCGGATTATATAGAGATAGCCATGCCCCAGCCAAACCCACCAGAAACAACTCTCCTGCCATCAGGAACTTCTGAAGGTCTCGTGCTCCCAGAGCAGCTGAAGGCACTCAGATCCGGGGATTACAAGAAATTCAGGATCTGGGGTCTCACTGCTCCCAACAAGTAGTTATAGAGCAATGAATCACATTTAACCATTCTTAATCAATTGTTTTCTTTGCTTTTTTCCATTATTTTACTATTATTGAATTAGATTCCATGTTGACTTTGTTTGTTTCTATGGAAATACCATGTGGTTTTAATTAGTACTTGAAGTCAGGGCTAGTGATACCTATAGAAATTTCTTTATTGTAGAGGATTGTTTTAGTTATCCTGGCTTTTTTGCTTTTCCATATATAGTTGAGTACCGTTCTTTTAAGGTCTGTAAAGAATGTGGAATAAGGGGAACACTCCT
>NC_022031.1:25703774-25707041 GCF_000317375.1 Microtus ochrogaster
ATGAGTGAGTACATGTGATAATTGTCTTTCTGGTTCTGGGTTCCCTCACTGAAAATGATGTTTTCTAGCTCCATCCATTTGTCTACAAAATTGAAGATGTTATTTTTTTCTAATTATACCTCTACAGCATCTAATTCTCCTTTGCTTCAATTCTCTGTTTCAATTTTTTCTTGCTTTCCTGTTAACCTGGTTTAAATACATTTTTACAGGAAGCTTAGGAAATAAAAAAAATAGTTACAAGAATTACATTTCACTGACTTCTTTGTCAAAAGTTGAGTATAGCTGAGTAGTTTTCTAACTGGGTCTTCAATTAAAGTCCATTGACAAATTTGTCTGTTTTATGACAATACCATATTTTTTTTATCACTATAGCTCCATAGTAGAACTTGAAGTCAGTGAGGAAGATTTCACATTCTTCAAGTATGGCAGAATGGCAGTAGGATTCATTTTATTGCTATGTATTTTATTTCACAACAGTAATATCTGGTTTTATCCCATGTTTCATCAAAGCAATATCAGATGTAAGCTCAATCTCTTGGAGTGGGCCTTAAGCTAAATAGGGTTCTGGCTGGATTTGTGTTTGTTTCTCTTTTGACAGCCTGCAGAATACCTTTTTGTATACAAGATACCAGAATGTAAGATGATACCTTCATGTAGGCACCAGCTTAATTTCTTCATATTTAATATATTGTATAGGTGTTATCTTCAGCAGTGGAAACCTTGCTGTCACTTTGGGAAGAGTGACTTATAGTCTTGACAACAGTCTAGGCTGTTTGGAGACTCTCATGGGACATCTTTGGCCCAAAACTAAGTTGCACGTGAATCAGTCATGGTAGTGGAAACTTCATTTGGTGACAAGTGGTGGACAGTTGAGCCTCTGCCCTATCCCGTTATTATACTATTTTATTTAGGTTGCTTAATCATATGTATACATTTTAGGAAGCTTCTACTATATTAGAGTTCCATACTATACCTCAAATGCCCCTTAATTTTAGCTGTATACACTCTCTTCTGCCTTATTCCTTGCCCTCCCCAACTTATCTTCCTATTTGAGCAACGCCATACATTTATTACTATCTATGCTGTTTCCTTTCCTGATGGAAATCTATCTGACCCGCATACTCCCTTAATCTATATTAAATATCTGTGGTTCTACAGATTTTAGCTTAGTTGTCATTGACTTAACAGGTAATATCCACATTTAATCCAATACATAACCCCTTTCTAGATACAGGTTATATAACTCAGTATAATTCTTTCTAGATCCATCAGTTTCACTGTGAGCTTCATAATCTTAGTGGCTGAGGAATTGTCTAGTGTAAAATTGTAACCAATTTTCTTCTTCTGTTGAAGGACATCTAGATTGTTTCCAATTTCTGGCTATTATGAATACAACAGCAATGAACATAGTTGAGCAACTGTCTTTGTGATAGAATGAAGCATCCTCTGGATATATGCCCAGGAGCTGAATAGCTGAATCTAGAGGTAGATTGATTCCCATCTTCCAGAGGAACCCCCACACTGATTCCCATAGTGACTGTATTAGTTTGCATTCATACCAGTAATAGACGGGTATTCCCATCACTCTATATCCTTGACATCATAAGCTTTCACTTTTTTTATGGATCTTAGCCACTCTGAAGAATTAATATGAAATCTCATAGTAGTTTTATTTGCATTTCCCTGGTAGCAAAGGTTGTTGAACATTTTCTCTAATCATTTTAAAACATCTGAATTTCTTTTTTTTAGAATTCTCTGTTAAGGTCTTTTTCTTGTGTTTCAGACATGTTGCAATACTCCATGGCCTGCTGTGGTAGAGTTATGCTCTAGTGGAGATATATTTTTCTGACTGTAATATATTTTGTTTTTATGTTGGTGTGTAGGTATCTGGGTTTGGGAGGACAGTAAGACAAGGTGTTAATATCTGGTCTTGTTTTTGTTTGGTGGGTGTTTTTTTCCTTGTTTTCTTTTGTCCTAACTCTTTCTTAGGTGAGAGGATTAATGTGTGTTGCTTTGTGTTGAATTCATCTGAGATGCTGACAATGCTGAGACCCAGTAGGGTCTCAGGTAAGATGTGTTATTAGGTATTGGGAGTGACCCTTAGGAATGGGGATGGTCTTAGAGAGTGGTGTGACTGAGAGAGTGCACAGGATGGAGAAAACCAAAGTGCTCCCCCAGAATCTACTTAGTATCCTGGGAATGGGGGCAGAGAGTGAGAAGTCATCATAGACTGTCTGCTATGGAGTTTTGGATGAGATTTGAGGTTAAATTAAGAGCAGAACAAATAAAGATCATCAGTTAGTCTCTGTTTCCCTGCACTGAGTGGTCTACATGTTTCTAGGGAGTGTTTACTGTATTTGCTGTATTAGCTGAGAAAAATACATATGGGGGGAGATTAGAACTGGAAAATCTTTGTGATCTACCAATAAATGGGTTGATGGGGAAAGAGAGTCTGCAGCAGATTTTCTGCTACCAAGTTACTATAAGGCATGGAGTTTGGAGTCTGAAGAGGAGAGAGAGTGGTGAAGATAACCTATATGTTTCTCTGGCAGGAGTTATTTTTCAACTTGAAATAAAATCTTTTTCTCCTCCACTTTTCTTTATTCAGAAGTGAAACTATGGATCATTAATTTTTCAATATATTATAATCTCTCATTGCTGATACTCACCTTGCCGAAATCATCCAGGGGGTTCTCTTTAAAGTTTCTACTTGCTTTTATTATGTGCTCATACTATTTTTTTTATACTTTGGTTTGTGTTCTGCTAGGGCTATAATTCATGCAGAGCTTCAATCACTTTATATCTATATGAACAATGTTTAGTTGTTATTGGAGTTTCATTGTGTCAAGACTAGATAATCAGAAGCAAATCCTTTACCAAATCACAAGCTTGTACAAAAATCCTAACTATATGCTTCTGTGGGTGTTTTACTCTTTTGCTTTTTGAGTGGTCCATCACCTAGCTCCCAAATAAATCCCACAGAGACCAATTCCTAGATGTGAATGCCTGGCCTTAAGTTGGCTTGTTTCTTGTCAGTTTTTCTTAAATTATCCTGACTACCTTTTGTCTCTGGGCTTTTATAATTCTTTATTTCTGTACACCTTTCTTTATTTCTTTCTCCATGGCTTGCTGTGTATCTGGGTGACTGGCCCCGGATGTCCTCCTCTCCTTGTTCTCTTGGTCCTTGTTCACTACTGTTTATACTCTCTGCCTACTATCCATGCCTATCTTTGCTCCTGCCTCACTATAGGCCACTCATCTCTTTAT
>NC_022031.1:25707386-25708723 GCF_000317375.1 Microtus ochrogaster
GAATTAAGTGTAAACAAAATTCACAGACCTGAAAACAATATTCTCCAGCAACAAACATGGTTTCTTAAGTCCTGCTTTATCTTCTATTAATTTAAAACTTCTATGTTTCAATGATTTTGAGTAAAGAAATGCATGTAATTTTTCTTTGGATCAACCCTGGAGAAAAGGTACACTGGAAATAGCATTCTGAAAAGTTTAGGTCCCTGTTTAGCAAAGAAAATAGAGTGCCTATTAATTGATACAGGTTTCTATCTCTCCTTTTAAAACCACTTTTGTCTCATATCCACATTAAGTGGTATTTTCTTGGACCACGATTAAATTGATCATAGCTCTCCAAAGAAATAGAAAAAGCTGATGTAGGATTGTAGATTCAGAGAGTAAAAAAGAATATGCTTGGGAGAATGAGATAGAGAAACTGAGAGATAAATATGTAGAAACAGTAAGAATATGGACAAAATATTTTGATGTTTATGGATATTAAAAGGTCTGGTGAACTTTTAACTATAAGCTAGATATCAGGAAGCCACTGGTATAGTTTGAATTTGATTTCCTAAGACCGAGAGGAGCTGATACATGTACAATTCAAAGGTCAGAGACAAGTGTCTAAAGTAAAGCAGAAAGACAAGAAGGAAAAAGCTGAGTTTTTCCTTCTTTTTATGAACTTAGGTCCTCAGTGGGTTAGGAGAAGCTCAACTTAGGGCAGAGTAGTTGGTCTTAGTTTCATTGTTGCTGATGGTTTAAAATACCTAGACAGAAAGTTAATGGAAAAGGTATGTTTTTTATTTACAGTACCATATTATGGTCTGTTACTGTGGGAAAGACAAGGTAGGAAATTGTCTTAGTAAAAGTTCAATTGCAGTGAAGAGACACCATGACCATGCAAACTCTTATAAAGAAAAAAAAATAGGGCTGGCTTATAGTTCCAAAGGTTTAAACCATTATCATCATGGTGGAAAACATGGCTAGCATGCAAGGGGACATAGTGGTGGAGAGGAAGCTGATTGTTCTATATTTTGATTGTCAGGCATCAGGATGAAGGGACAAAAGATCCAGCTTGAGTATTTATACTATATAAATAGTATAAACCTCAAAGTCCACCCCCAGGGACACACTTTTTCCAAGAAGGTTATGCCTACTTCAACAAGGCAGTAGCTCCTAATCCCTGTCAAGTAACATCATTCCCTTATGGCCAAATATTCAAATATGTGAACTTTTTCAGGCCATTTCTAGTCAAACACCACAGATATTCAAGTAGCTAGTCACATGATATCTGTACTCAAGAGCAGACAGAAATGAATGCTCCCTGTTAAGGAAACTCAAGCACACACCTAGTGGTG
>NC_022031.1:25708947-25717647 GCF_000317375.1 Microtus ochrogaster
CAGCTAGAGATGCAGGCTCATGGAATAGGTAGAGAATACAGAGGCACAGAAAGAGTGGGGCAGAAAGTTAAAGTTATGCTCTCAGTTAAATGGCAAAAGAAAAAAAGGAAGATAGACACTAATGCAGGACTATTCAATAGTAATTCTAGCAGAGTACTAAGAAGTACAGTATTACAATGATGTACTTCTCGGTCACACTTTGACCTGAAACATATCTCTTAGCTTATTTTTTCTCTTTATTATTATTTGGTAATTTCATCTATGGACACTCTATTTACATCATTTCCTTCCCTTCTCTCCCACTCTTACTAGATGCTCCAATTCCTTCTTGAACTCATGGACTCCTATTCTTTTCTATGTCCCTGAGTTGCTTTAGTGCTATGCATATGTGTCTACCTTTAAAACTGACTGTTTGGAATCGGAAAACCTATCATGAGTTTTATCGCTGGAGAAAACGAATGTTTCCTCTTTCAGTGGTTAATTTCTTGTTGCTCTTCACCCAGGACTACATCCTTGTGAGAGTCTCTCCATTCATATTCAATGTGAATTGGGATTGTCACTCTTCAAGTTTAAACAGCCATATTGTTGAGATTTTATATGTCTAGTTGTTCTGTCATTTCAGAAGAGTACTATATCACAGCAGACACCCTGGTCCTCTGTCTCTTATAATCTTTTTGTGCCCTTTTGTTGAAGTTTTCTTAGCCTTAGCTGTAGGACTTAAGTTGTAGATGTGTCAATTGGTGCTGAGCATCATATGGTCAGTTGCTGCTCCACATTTTGACCAGTTTAGGCTTTCTCTTACGGTTTCCATTTCCTACAAAGAGAAACTTGGTTGATGAGATATGAGAGCTTTCATTGTAGGAGTTCTTCACTCCATTAGGACTTTTTTCCATAGGCCATTAATTTTTAATAGATAAATGACTTACGGCTCACAATTCCAGGTTATAGTTCAATAGTGCAGGGAAGTCACAGCAGTAGGACTTAGGGCAGATGACCACATTGTATCCATAGTCAAGAAGCGAATACTAAAGAATGCACCCTCATGCCTTATTTTAATGCCACTGAGTCTTAGTGTTACAATAGAAATGAAACTTAATTCTTGACCTGGGCAAGCAATAAATAGAAATCTTGCAGCTTACTTTTATGTCACTAGAAGGAGCACAAAACATGGTAATATAGATACTCTGGGAGAATGTTGCCTGGTAAAAAAACAAGGTAAATTTAGCCATAAAAACATATATAACAAAAATTGAAGAGAAATGATACAGTAAACATTGTGTAGGCAGGGAAATGTTGGAAGAGGAAGATTAAAGAAAATTTCTTCATGCATGCCCCATGGGGCTCTAATTTGATATTTTTTGTAGATATCAGCTCTGCATTATATAGAGATTTGCTCAAAATATAATTTTCTATCATTTTCACAATAACACTTTGCCAAAAATTGTTAAGTTCTAAATCTCTTCTCCCAAACCATAAATGTAAATAATTCTCTGTTAAAATTCTACTATTATCCCCACATATATCTTCCTGATAAAGTAGTTTTATTTGTTTGCAGTCTGACTTGGCACTTTTTATTTGGTTTTATGAATAAGTATGGAAGCTTTTGACAAATATTTTTATGTTGACAAATTATTAAACCTGTGTGTAAGGTACTGAAAATAGATTGGAGCTATAGAAGAGTGGGTCTTTTCTTGACTTGATAGATCTTGTATGAAAACAAATATCATTATCCAAAAACTGGCACTCCTGTGGTATGAATTTTGGACCCTGCAAATTTAGATATTGCATCACAAATATGCAATGTTATTGTACCTGGGTAAAGTGATATACTGAGGCAATTAAGGAAATGAAGATGAGGCCTTATTATAGTAGGAGTAATTACCATATAGGTAGAGAAAAGGGCAATATAAGGCTCCCTTTCTCTTCACAAAATGAAGAAACAAAGTAAAAATCTACCAATGACAGAGCCTGCAAGGAAGAGGCTGAAGAATGACTGGATGGCTTCATGACATTACTTTACACATTAAGCCCACTGGAAAATCAAGTTTTGTTGTTTATGTCATAAAAATTGTGACATTTTGTTATTGCAGTCCAAGTAGGATAACAGAATTTCAAGAGACATAATTCTAATAAGAACTATCGTTTTCCCCCTTGGTTACAGAACATTTATAGCAAAATGATCTATTTGAATGAAAAGTTCAGGCTTTGAGCTATTTATCACCATAGAATTATTAACAAAATCTTAGTTTTCTGTATTCAGATCTATTTAAAAATTTCATCTATTGTGAGTTGGGCTTTTTGAGTAACTGATTAAGGAGGAAGGATTTTTTTTTTCTTTTGCATATGTCTGTTTTGCCAGCATCATTTACAGAAAAAAAAATTCTTTTCCCATTAATGTTATCTTATCAGTACCTTTGTCAAAAACAATTTTCCCTTAGATAAACAGGCCAATTTTAAGCTCTTGTTTTTGACATTATGGTATATTGGTCTTTATATCTGCATTTTTACTACTACTATGTTTTGAATACTGTGGTTTTTACTATAAATGAAGTTAGACAATGTAAGTCCTGCTTTGTTCTTTTTACTCAAGATGACTTTGCCTAGTCAGAGATTTTGCATTTTTATATGTTTCTTCAAATTTAAAAAATGGGATTGCAATTTGATAGGGACTATGTTGAATCTGTGCATCACTTTTTGTTGGATGGATATTTATTTTAATCAATGAAAGAAAAGATATTTTCAATTTGAATATGTGTGCTCCTTAATAATTACCTTCATCAACTTTTAAACAGCTTTCACCACAGATTTTATTCCTTTTTTCCTTTTCTGACTGCACTGTCAGGGACTTCCATTAGCACATTAAGCTAAAGTAACATAAATACAATTTCTTGATACAGCATGCCAGAGAAAAAATATTTTTATGTTTTCTATGTTGAATGTAATACTAGTTTATAGCCTCTTAAATTGTTTCTATTAAGTATAAATTTATTGTTAGTATTAATGTTGAGAATATTCCTATCCTGACTATGTGGTTTTAATTATTCATTCGGTTCATATATTCTATTATATTTAACGATTTGCATATGTCAAAACCTCTTTGCCTCTTTGAGATAAATGCCAATTGATATTGGTGAGCATGTTTATTATGGGAAATTAGATACATTTACAATTTTGTTAAATATTTTTACATGCACATTTTTCAAAATTATTAGCCAATTCCTTATTTTGTTGTTGTTCTGTTCTCTAATTTTAGTAGAAGGGTGATGTGAACCTCATAGAATGAGCTTGCACAAATTCTTTCTTATTGAATGTTTCAGAGATATTTCTAATAGTATAATTTTTAGATCTTACTAAAATGTATTTATAGCTATTTAAATAACCACAGCCCAAGAGTATCCAATGTATTTATATGAGAACATGAAATTAGATGTGATTTATATATATGATTCTGATTTTGTGATTTCTTCACTAGAGGAAATTAAGCTATATATTTAATATTGTTCATGTAATTTATCTATATGCATTTTATATGTTAACTAATTTTATATTTGAATTCATCAAAAAAGAGTAAGTTATTTTGAGTTTAGATATATACTATCAAGACATCTTTCAACCAATATAAATATTTTGAACCTGTGCTACAGTGAATTTGAAAGTGAATTCTTCTTTCATTGCAAGGTAATGACTGCCCTCTAGTGGTTTCTGGATCTTTGCAAATACAGGGAAAATAATTTATTAGTTTCCAATTTATTTTAAATTTGTAAGTTAAAAAGGAAAAATGTTTTAAGGATAATATGACAATATATAAATATTAGAAAAATAATACATGTACAGGTCTGAAATAGTTCTAAAATTAGCTTCACTATAAATAGCACTAACCTTTCTTTTAATAAGCCTGTTATATTTACTAATGTTTAAATTACAATAGAAAATTCTAGTGTCACTTCTTTTATCTGTTGTCAACACACTAGCAATACTGGGATTAATGACTGGGAATGGTTGATTCTCTACAATGGATTTAGCTAGGTCAAATGAACTTAAAACATGCTAACTCAATTAGACATATTTTATACATTTTGGGGGGTCCTAAAACACCAGGCTTGTTATTTTAAATTACCTACATAAAAGTGATAAATTCGGATGTGTAGACAATTCAATGAATGAATATCAATAACTTGAAAATATCAGTTCAGCTTGGGTGTGGTGCTTTGCTCCTCTATACCCAGCAGGATAATTGCAAGTTTGAAGTATAACTGTGTTCTGCTAGAAACAAAATAATATAAAAATCTTAAAATAAATTAATACGTAGTTTTACTCTTAGTTTATTTTGCTAAACTTATGCTAATGAAAGTGACATTTGCTATGAAAGAGAGGTGAATTTGAACTTGAACTTGAAGTTTAGTTCTTTTTGCTTGTTTGTTTTGTTTCGTGTTTTTTTTAGATTTTTTTTAAAAAATACCAATCCAATCCCCACCTCCTACCCTCCTCCCATTCCCTCCACACATCCTCCCACTCCACCCCCTCTAATCCTAAGAGAGGGTAAGGCACTTTGCTTTGTGGAAAGTCCAAAGCCCTCCCTACTACATCTAGGCTGATCAGATATACACCCAAAAGAATAGGATCCCAAACAGCCAGTATATGCAGTAGAGATAAATCCCAGCGCCACTGCCAGTGGCCCCTCAGTCTGCCCTAGCCATACAACTGTCAGCCACATTCAGAGGGACTAGTTTGGTCCTATGCTTGTTCCTTCCCAGTCCAGCTGGAGTTGGTGAGCTCCCGTTAGCTCAGGTAAATGTTTCAGTGGATGAATACTTTATGGTCTTGACCTCTTTGCTCATATTCTCATTCCTCCCACTCTTCAGCTGGACCTTGGGAGCTCAGTCCGGTGATCCAATGTCAGTCTTTGCCTCTGTTTCCATCTGTTGCTCAATGAAGGTTCTATGGTGATGTTTAAAATAATCATCAGTCTGACTACAGGGGTAGGCCAGTTCGCCACCCTCTCCTCTATTGCTTAGGGTCTTAGCTGGGGTCATTTTTGTGGATTCCTGGGAATTTTTCTACACTAGGGTTTCTTGCTAATCCCATAATGGTTCCCTCCAAGATATCTTTTTCCTTGCTCTCATATTTGTCCTTCCTCCATCTCGACTATCCCATCCCTAGAGTTCCCCTCACCCATCCCTTCTCCCCTCCTTTCTCCCTTCTCTCCTACCTTCTACCCCTCAAAAAATCTGAGAAAAAGGGATCTCATCCACCGAAATATTACACACTGAATTTTAAAAGAGAAAATGAAAGTGTGAAAATGAACCATAAGTTGATTTCCTTCACATAATATAGGCTCAATATAGCTGGAAAACTCTATGAATAAGAGTTTTTAAAGCTCTTAAGTACTTTTCCTTAATGACATGCACATAAAAATATTTTGCAAAGCATAATTTAGAAACAGCCTTTGTCATTAAGTTTATATTTTCTTCAGGAAATTTCTCCAATGTCAATGACAACTCCCAAATATTGCAGCTCTAGAGTTTTCTACTGTGCGTTTAGAGTCTGCCAGACATTCTGCAAGAAACAGAAAAAAGTGACTGACAAACTAACCATATAAACAGAATTGTCTTTGAAACTTCCTGTGTCATGTAAAAGTCTGCTGGATACTATGGGCCTCTAGGCTGAAGATGGATGTCCCAATAATACAGAAGAACTTTGCGTGACTGTCCAAGCATCGAGATATCACTGTCAATTCTAGAGTTTTGGAAGTTGTTTATCATGAACTTCTTATATTATATCCTTCTGGAGTCTTTTATGCAGTCGAGGAATTAATAGTTATAGTTTTCCTTAGTTATAATAAAAGATAAAGTAGATATAAATATTGCAACTATAGGTTCTTGCTTGATAACTGTTTTGTTATATGTAATTTTACTATGTTAAAGTTAAAACCTTCCTCTTTTTTTTTTTTGGTTGTTTTGAGACAGGGTTTCTCTGTAGCTTTGGAGCCTGTCCTGGCTCTAGCTCTTGTAGATCAGGTTGGCCTCGAACTCACAGAAATCCACCTGCCTCTGCCTCCCGAGTGCTGGGATTAAAGGCGTGCGCCACTACCACCTGGCTCAAAACCTTTCATTTTATTTAAACAGTAAA
This sequence comes from Microtus ochrogaster, assembly GCF_000317375.1. Lineage (NCBI taxonomy): Eukaryota > Metazoa > Chordata > Mammalia > Rodentia > Cricetidae > Microtus > Microtus ochrogaster. Next base: position 25,715,077 of record NC_022031.1, read on the forward strand.
GGGGAGGTGATGTGAGGTTTCTCTCTGTATGCTGTGATTACCATTAATGAATAAAAAACTGCTTTGGACCTATGGTAGTGCAGGACTTAGGTAGGGAGGGAAGACAGAATTCAATTCAGGGAGAAAGAAGAGTAGATTCAGAGAGAAGCCACGGAACCATTGCCAGCGACAGACACTGGGAACTTTACCTAATAAGCCACTGCCACATGGTGATACACAGATTAATGGAGATGGGTTAAATTAGGATATAAGAGTTAGCCATAAGAATTAGTGCTAATGGGGTAAGCAGTATTTCAAATAATATAATTTCTGTGTCATTATTTCAGGTCTGAGCAACCTGGAACTAACTAGCAGCCTCTTTACAACATACTAGGAACCACAGGTGATGAATGACTACAAGTAGACTGTATTTCACACAGCACAGATACACACTAGAGCCATAGAGACTATGATAGTAGGTGCAAGACCTACAAAAATTTATACTGGAAAAAAAAACCAACATAGAGAAAGATAAGTGGACCTAAAGTTTTTCCCCTACTGAAGAAGCTAAGTGTAATTTATACTTGATGGGAAAAAAATGAAAATCCGTTTTCTCCTGCAATGATATTGGGTATATCATTCACACTTTGGAGTAGGCTCCATGATTCCTAGAAGTAGTTGAACAATATAAAATGTACTCATTTTATGTGTGTACTTTGTCTTTTTTGTTTTGTTTGGGGACTGATTTTTATTCTACTTTGTTTGTTTTGGTTTTTCATTTTTTTTGTAGTTCTGTGCATGTATGTGTGTGAGAGATACACACAGAGAAAGACAACAAGAGAAAGGAGAGAGAACATAAAAGTAAGTAGACAGGGAGTGAGAAAGATCTGGAAAGTGTTGGGAGAGGAGAAATATGATCAATATATCATATGAAAAACCTTTTAAAGATACAAAGATGGAAAAGATGAGAATTTATTTTCATTCTTCTACATATAGAAATTCACCAATGCAATGAAAAAAGGTCTGTGTTTTTCTCCCATGTTATTGAAAGCTTTCTCAAAAATTAGGTGATTATCACTGTCAGGGGTTACTTTAGGGTCTTCATTCTTTTTGTTTGTTTTCCCACAGTTATCTCTTGCAATATCATACAGTTTTTAATATGGAATTACACTATAATTGGAGATCTGGTGTTGTTATACCATAATCATTACTTGACCTGCTAAGGATTGCTTTAGCTTTACAAAGTCCTTTCATTTTTTTTTTTGTTACATCTTTAGGATTTGTATTTATGGTTATGTGCAAAATGTCTTTTGAATTTTGACTTCTACTGCATCTTAAAATTTGTTGATCACTTTTATTGATATTCCTGTTTGGTTTTTTTTTACAATATTTATTTTACTTATCTACAATCCTGAGAGACTTTCTATCTTCCAGAGTCATCTATATTTCTTCCCATAGTGATGCGCTCTGGTAAGTGGTGTCATCTTTCACCTTTAATTTGGCTAAGTTTCTTTCTGAGTAATTTCTTTCACTCATTTATTAGTTTATTTATTTAAGCTATTGTTGTAAGTAATAAGTGAATGTAACAAAAATTTAAAGGGCAGAGGGAAATGAAAGAAAGGAGACTCAGTCGACCTCAATGATGAAAGCAGGCTTTATTTAGGACTCCTAAAGTCTGTGAGCAGTTTTTGTATGGAGAGGGTTAGGACATGACTTTGCCTCACCTAGGAACTGCTCTTCTGGAGCAACAGTCCTTTGAAACTCCACAGTAGGACTGAAGTCAGATTGCCAATTTTCCAGCCTTTAGGTGCCAGGGCCTGTGGTGTGGTGGAGGTCAGCTGCTTTCCCAGAACTTGATGAGTGTCAAATTTCCTGTATCTTTGAGTTTACTTGATGGACCTATGTTGGGTTTTTTTTTTTGTTGTTGTTGTTGTTTGTTTGTTTTTTGTTTGATATTTTTTTGTTTTTACTTTTTTTAAAAAGATTCTTTTGTTTCCGATCCTTTATATATAAAAGATAGGGGCATAGTGTTTTGAATGACCACTTACTGCTGGGGAAGTGGGTGCCATTCCGAGTTTCTTGTTTCCAGGAGTGATTATACAGAAAACATTGTTTTGACTGTATCTCATGCAGAGAAAGTGATTTCAGTGATCTAGTCCAGGAAGAACTTCTGTAAACCTTTCATAAGGACAGGGTAAAATTATAATGATAAAGATAATAAAGAGAAAGGGAGGAGGGAAAGAGCCCACCTAGAGGAGAGGACTTGCAGTGAAATTTCAGTGTCTGGTCACTAAGCTTTTGGGTCCATCTTGACCAGTTTTGATCTGTTGGTGTAGAAGCAGTGCTGTCCCTGAATGAGAGCACATATTCCTGTTAAAACAGTGAGGAGGTCCAGTTTTTTTGCAAATTGAAGGAACATGAATGCCAAAGAATTTAGTTGATCCTCAAAGGGGGTCAAGCTGGTCTTAAGTTTCTTATTGTTTTCTGAAAATACATGTGAGAGAGTAATTGATGCAAAGAAAACCCCCATACTGATTTTCCTGTCCCAAGTGAAAGAAATCTCATCATGGCAAGAAAATAGATGAGTTGGGT
>NC_022031.1:25717817-25720986 GCF_000317375.1 Microtus ochrogaster
TATAACCTATGATGGCTTACCCGGTAGCTGTCCTTGGGGTCACAATAGCTTTAATGTTGACCCATTTAGTTCTCCTTCACCTTGTCACAGAGTCGAGGACTGAGACTAACAAAAGATGGACTTTTAAGGATATTTTAAGATAAACTTTCTTAAGTCTCATGTGGGAGGTCTGAACTTACACAGCACGTGATAATTTCCCGACTATAGCGGATGAGAATGAGAATGTCTCGTATATTTGAAAACCCAGTGCCCACATGATGGAAGTGTTTGGGAAGGATTAGGAAGAATGACTTTGTTGGCGGAAATGTGTAACTGGTGGCAAGCTTTGATTTTTCAAAATATTTAGTGATTCTCAGTGCTCTATCTCTGCCCTGTGACTGTAGATCAAGATGTGAACTCTCAACCACCCTTTCACTCTGCCATCATGGACGCTCAGTCCCTAAAACTGTAAACCAAATAAATGTTTTTTATAAAGATGCCTTGGTCCTGGTGTTTTTATCACAGCCTTGGAAAAGTAGTTAAGACACCAGTGTACACATATCTAAAAGTTATGTGTTCATTTGTGAAACTGAACTCAGTGATTTAGAAGATAAGTGTCTTAAAGAATTTAGAAAGGGGTGGTAAGGCTATTTAGAAGTATCAGTTGTTATGTATGACTCAACACCTTATGTCTTCAGTCCCTAGCATCAAAGACAAGGATGCTACTTAATGGAAAAACTGCCTACATGCTTCATGGCCACTTTGCAGTAGGACTGTAGCCTCCACAGTTGATGAGGTTGTCTAGACTCCTGGGGCTTTGGTGGAAGTCAAGTAAGACCTTGAAAGCATGAGCATGCTCTGCTTTGCTCCTCCGGCCCGACCTTTGCTCTGTTGGCCACTGTTGGGCACCATAGCACAGATACAATTCTATTATGTCAAACTTGAGATAACTTAAATGCACTCATGTTCTTATGAATCAGTACTGTCTTCCTGTTCTGGGCAGGATTTACAGAGTTTCCCAGGAGACAAATGGTCTAAATTTCAGTATGTCAAAGTTCTCCTATGATTCTATAGGCTTGGTAGGTTCTTTCTCCCTTCAAGGACTACTTAGATTGTATAGCTGGGGATGTATGTTGGGTATGCATGTGTTTGGTTTGCAAGGTAGCTTTGGAGCATGGGAGAATCAACCATAGCACCGAGACTGGAATGGATGGAGGACCATATTCATTGTTTCAAAGTGACAAGTCCTCTTGAGTATTAAACACTTAGATGCAGGGATGCCATTGTAGGTATTGTGAGAGCCCTGGAACTTTAGAGTTCTGGATGGGCTCTACTGTAAAATACAGCTCCAGAATTTTTATACACACACACAGGGATCAACACTCCAAAACCGATTATTAATTTACATTTGATGAGATCTGTTAGATCTGTTCCTTTTGCCTGAAGGTGGGATTATCTGCCGCTATGTTACATTAATTACAAATGCTGGCAAAACAGAATATGATCCCAGCTAAGGCCCTAAGCATTATTGGAGAGGGTGCCCAAACTGGCTTTGTCATGTAGTCAGATTGATGACTATCTTAAATGTCACCATTGAACCTTCGTTCAGAAACTGATGGAAACAGAGGCAGAGACCCGCAGCAGAGCACTGGGTTGAGCTTTTAAACTCCAGTTGAAGAATGCGAGGAGTGAGATTATGAGCAAAGCGGTCAAGACTGTGATGGGGACACCCACCGAAACAGTTTGCCTGAGCTAATGGTAGCCCACCAATTCCAGCTGGACAGGGAAGAAATCAGCATAGGACCAAATTAGACCCTCTGAATGGGTGTGAGAGTTGCAGGGCCGGGGCAGACTGTGGGGCTACTGGCAATGGCCAGGATTTATCCCTACTGCTTGTATTGGCTTTTGCTTTTTTTTTTTTTGTTTTTTCCCCCAGTTCTTTGATTAATGAGACTAAGAACTCCAGGAGGAAAACTTCTATTTCCCTAGAAACGTGGCTATTTTGACAAGACTCACTCTAATTTCCAATAACATTTATAATTTCCCAGCCAGAAGCCGCTTCATGCCATTTCCACCCTTCACCTGTTAGTATCCCACTCTTCTGCTCTCTGTAGCTGGCCAAGAAGCTATAAGGCTGGGACGTAGAATAATCAGTAAGCCTGGGACTGTCAAACACACATCTAAGTTATTTTGATACATCAGAATTCTCATTGATGCCTGAAATTTATTTGAATTAAAATTGGCCGTTATCATTGATTACTAGGAGGAAAATAATATATATTACATATCTGTTATTATTTATATATTTTATAACTATATTTTATTTATATATTTTACTATTTATATAATATATATTAGTTAAAATAACTCCAGCAAAGGAATTGATATTTGCTTGATTCTGTTTTCAGATGTTTTGATAAAAGATTATTACGGCAGATCCATATAAGAGGAATGTAAGAAAATAAAGGAATATGATTAAAAAACTATTGATTTTGCTTCAAATTATGCTCTGTGCAATATAAAATGAGGAAATTTATACTTTTTTGGTAAATATTATGTCTTACAAAATCTATATTGACATTAATTAATAACTCAGTTTATCGTTATTCTCATATTTTTGCTACTTTAAAAACAAAATATTTAATCAAAAATATATAGCATGACGAATGCTTAAAATCATTGAAATTTGAAAGTGTTTTTATCCACTGCAAAATTTACGACATTTTAAATTTTATTGGATGTGTTTGTTCACACATGCATGTATGGTTTTGAGTGTGTAAATATGTGTGAATGAGGGTGTTTGGAGTATGTATGGAGTTCAGAGGAAAATTTGTGTGAGTTGAGTCCCTCCTTCCACTATATGGATTCCGGAGATCAAACTCAAGTCCCAGACTCTGTATGGCCTGTCTTTCTAAATTGCACCCTCTCTCCAAATCAGAATACTTCCTTCAGGAGGTCAGAGAAATTTTGAGCCTCATGTTGAAACAAGAGGCAATTGAGGGTCACATGTTTGGGGAAAAAAAAAAAGAAATTGGAAGATTGCTGAGGACCTCTGTCTAGCAGTGAAAAAAAGTAAACAGTTCTGGGGATGGAGTATCTGGCCATGAAAACTGCAGAAAAAAGAAAGACATTTGGACTGTGGGTTTTTTTTTGTTGTTTTTTTTTTTTTTTTTTTTTTTTTTTTTGGCAA
>NC_022031.1:25721086-25721849 GCF_000317375.1 Microtus ochrogaster
AAATCTCATCATGGCAAGAAAATAGATGAGTTGGGTACCCCCCCCCCCCCCCCCTAAAAGACTGGTGAAAATGATAAGGTGACTGTGTTTTTAACAGACTCTCATGTGGCTACAGAGTTACATTAGAACACAGAGCGGGAGCTAAGTATTTGAAAGGATTTCCCTAAAGTGGGGAATTCAGGTCTTTTTCTTCATCTGTAGCAGTATTGATAATCAGAAGAGGACTCAGCACAACTGAAAGTGGGGAGGCTAATGAAGCAGACAGTGCCGGAAAGGACATCTGGGATGAAATGTTCAGACAGTCTTCCGGAGCACGAGTGGTATAATGGTTTGAATGAGAATGGCCTCTCTAAGTTCAAATAGGTGAGTGCTTGATCCCCAGTTCATGGACCAGTTTTGCAACAATTAGGAGGTGTGGCATTGTTGGAGGATGCGTACCACTGGGGTGGTTGTAAAGATTTTAAAAGCCCAATCCATTGTCGGTTAGTGTTCTCTCAACATCGCAATTAATGTGTTTTTGTTCTGTTGGATGAAATTTAGTCTACGTCTGGCTAGCGCCTTCTATCAGAGTCTTATAGAAAGATATGGTAACTGTCTAATCCTGTCTGTTGCATCAGGCTTGTGCAAGCAGCACTGCCTGGAAGTTTTGTAAGAGAAGTCAGCCACTGTCTCAGTGGGTGGGTGCACCCCTCGTGGTCCCGACTTCTTTACTCATGTTCTCCCTCCTTCTGCTCCTCATTGGGACCTTGGGAGCTCAGTCCAG
>NC_022031.1:25722730-25723505 GCF_000317375.1 Microtus ochrogaster
TCCTGCACATAGACAATCTGAGAAACTTACCTAAATGTGTATGTGTATGAGAGTGTGTTTGTGTGTGTATGTGAGAGAGAAAGAGAAGGGGAAGAGGGAGGGAGGGAGAGACCTCATGAACCTGGACACACAGGTCACTCCAGCCAGGGAAGCAGGCAGGCTAACAGCAGATCTTCACCACTCTGCTGTATCCCCACAATATTTAACCCCATTGTCTTATCCTTAAATCTGTAGCAGACTTCCTGCAGCAGCTTTCCTTCCTCTACCCCATCATCTCCAGTGACCCTCATAGATTTTCCCCTCCAAACTTTCCAGACTCACTACTTTACCACTAACCCCAACTCTCACAGGCATTCCTTGGGAATCTGTAACTACTACATTTTTTTTTGTAGAAATTAAAAGGGAGTCTGATGATATCCTGAGGCTTCAGTAGGACCAGAAAGTTTTGTTTGCTCTTATTTTTGTTTATGCCATGTGATTACATTAACCAGAATGGTAGTGAAGTTATATGTCATGTTTTTTTATTGTAGCATTAACCAATGTAGCAGCAACCACATCATTGCATGCTGCTTGTTTTGACAAAGGCTCCAAGATAAAGTGAACCCATGAGCTATTATAAGAGTCCTGCATCTTGCCTATTATGTGCAGACAGTCACCTCATTTATTTTTAAAAGTTTACTATGAGATGATGGTAAAATGACACTTCATATTCCCTTCTTTTGTGAAGGAGCACTTGCATATAACCTATGATGGCTTACCCGGTAGCTGTCCTTGG
>NC_022031.1:25723680-25731985 GCF_000317375.1 Microtus ochrogaster
CTATCCCTGTGGCAACCCCAACAAAAACCCATTGATTCACCAAATTGTGATTAGTACATTGTTACTTTGGTCTATTGTGGGCTCCCTATATGGGGTGAATAACCATTTCGTGTCTTCCCAGGAAAAGTCTGTCTCACAAAAAATATTTGATAACAAGTGCTGATAACCTGCTGAGTCACTTGCTTTCCCATTTGAAGAATATTTTGAAGAGTCACAAAATTATTAAAGTCCATCATAGAATAAAATTTTATGGTTCTCAGATTTGTGATTTCACCTACATACTTACCAAGGAGAAGTGCAAATAGATACATTACATACACACAGATGCAAATGTTACAAGTTAAAGATCCTGGTCTAAGTGCAATGTAATCTGACCCTGATTTTAGGTTAATGAGTAGCAATCACTGAAGGAAACTGAATATTCTATTAGTGTAAATTTCTGTATTTTAGAAGACCTACTCTATCAATGCATACTTATTTGTCATTTGAACTGTCTTAATCAGAAATCTGTCCTTGAGGGTGCGAAAATCCCCTTAGTATTGTCATTTTAAGTTATAAAGAATGAACCTCCAAATTGTCACTAAGGATGGTTGTAGTATGTTCTCATTGTGAATTGACTAGATTCCAAACATGATTTGCCTAGAAAGATTGTACAGCTTCCTTCTCAGGAGTGTGACAAATCCAGGCTCCTCAAATGCAAGGAGTTTAATTTTGGATTGGTGATCTATTTGGTTTTGGTTTGCCAACTAAAGCTCTGACATTGGTTTTACCCTTTCATCATCAAACATTTGTTACTTCCATCACAGAAAGGCATTCCTCTGAAATTTGCTTCTAGGAATACTGAAAAGCAGATAGTGAGATAGTCATTACTTTCATAAACAGTCTTTTTTTTTTGATGTTTTATTTCCAGTCAATGTTTGTATCGATTGAGAATAAATCTTGCCTTTATTGTGGCATCATCATACTAGGTGGTGCTGAGGTTGTTGGAGAGAAGATGGTCAAGCCCCCCTTCCCACTGACTCTTAGAGGTTTCCTATTTAGTAATTGTTAACCAGCTACATTGGCCCTTTGTCACAACCAGAAAGGAAGAGCATCTGGAAGGAACTTGGAAAATCACTAAAATTTGGAACACAAGACAAGTCTTCTAGTATATTTCTCTACCTACAGAAGTTACAACTTCCTTCTAGAATAAACCCCATAAGCATGACTTCTGATTGATGTGGGAGTCCCCTCTGTGTGCTGTGATTACCATTAATGAATAAAGAAACTGCTTTGAACCTGCAGAACTTAGGTAGACAGGGAAAGCTAGGCTGAATGCTGGGAGGAAGAGGCAGAGTCAGAGGGACGTCGTGGAGCCACCGGAGCCAGAGATAGACATGCTGAAACTTTGCTGGTAGGCCACGACCTCATGGTGATGTACAGATTAATGGAGATGGGTTAAATTAGGATGTAGTAGTTAGCCAAGAAGAAGCTAGAGCTAATGGGCCAAACAGTGATTTAAATAATATGGTTTCTGTGTGATTATTTCTATTCTGGGCGTCAGGGATGAACAAGCGGCTTCCTTCCAACACCTGATTGTGATTTGATGGGAGAAGAGGCAAACAGAGAGGAAACATGGAATGCATAAGAGGCTTCTGAAGAATGCCTCCCTGTGTGCTTCCATGAAGCTTGGACTCAACAGAGGAAAATAAAGTCAAATGTTTTTTACCAGATTCTCCACATTCTGTTGCGAGCGTCCCAATCCTACATAGGTGTGGGTGAGCACTCCCTGTCCTTCACAGGTGTGGCTGAGATCTCTCTATCACACGCAGGTGTGGGTGAGTGCTCCCTATTCCTCACAGGTGTGGGTGAGCATTCCCAGTGACACACAGATATGGGTGAGCACTCCCAGTGACACACAGGCATGGACAGGTTGTGACTCTAGAAAGAGCTTTGCTGAGAGTATTGATACTGGATTGTTCTTTTATGCCTTCGGTTATCAACATTGCTAACCTGAAAAATCACATCTACTTTGTGCTAGAATTCAAGCTGTTTTACCTCTTTAATTTGATTATTCCAGAAATCTACCCTTATCTTTTAGGTATATTTTATCTAATGCTGTAAGGTTCTAGTTTCTTCACATCTGCTTTTGTTTATACAATTCTGACAGCAAGTTTTTCTTAATTCTGTTATTTGTCAATCTTTTCATCAGAGATTTTAGTAACATCCCATGCAATTGTTTATTTCTGTCTTAGAGGATATCTTTCCCTTGATATAGGAAGTTAGGTTGCTTTCTAACAATTTCCTCACCTCACAAGCCTCTGGTTGTTAAAACATTTAAATATGGTTTTAAAATGAAACAAATCTGATGCACAGCACGTCCTGCTTTGTACTTCTAACCTCCTCCTACTGTCTTTCCTATAGGAACTGTTCCAATTTCGTTTTCTAAAAATTTCATGTAATCTTTTTCTCTCTCTCATATCTTATATTTAATCTTTATAGAAGCTTTTGCTAGATCCAAACATAAAATTATATGTAGAATGTGATGGCAGTAGTAGACTGTAGTTGGGAATGAAAGCTGTTTTGCCTAGTTAACCACAAGTTTCCTGTCTTATTAAACCTATGTTTTTATTTGTTTTGTTTTGTTTTTCAAAGCAAGGTTTCTCTGTATAACTTTGCATCTTTGGATTCTGTTCTGGAATTCACTCAGTAGACTAGACTGGCCACAAACTCTCAGAGATCTGCCTGCCTCTGCCTCTTAATGCCGAGATTAAAGGTTTGCATCACCATAAACAGGTAAGTCAATGCTTTTTGGATTTTAAATCGTGGAACACTTGATAACCATCTGTTGTAGACCTTTTGATTTTTACAATAACTAACAAAATCTCTATAACTATGTATATTGACGTGATTTGATCACCCATTTTCCCTTCATGTAAATCTTCTATTACAAATATAATGACTCACTCTGCTTCACACTCAAGGCTCCTGTTAACATCAGTCTACAATGGGCTAAAGTGTTCTATGTTTTTCAATGCTCTTTTTGTTTGGCTGGTTTGGTGTTTTGAGGCAGAGTTTCTCTCTGTAATTCCAGCTGCTCCAAAACTCACTTTGTACACCTGACCTGGGCAGTTTGGATGCTCAACTTATTAAACCTGGATGGAGGTGGGCGGTCCTCGGACTTCCCACAGGTCAGGGAACCCTGATTGCTCTTCAAGCTGATGAGGGAGAGGGACTTGATCGGGGGAGGGAAATGGGAGGTGGTGGCGGGGAGGAGGCAGAAATCCTCAATAAATAAATTAATTAATTAAAAAAAATTTATACCCTCTCTTTCCCCCTATATTTTTTGCCTATTAATTAAGTTATTTTTATGTAAAATATATGTACGCAGCACACATGTTTTACTTTATAATGTTTTGTCTAGAAAGACTATCTGGATTATCACTAATGTGATATGTCAGGCCTTCCTGTGTCAGTAATTATCTATATATATATATATATATATATATATATATATATATATATATAGTGTGTGTGTGTGTGTGTGTGTGTGTGTGTATTTGTGTGTGTTTGCCCCTTCCAGGATACAAGTGTGAAAGTCACAAGACAACTTGGAGAAGTTTTTCTTTCATGTAGATCTAGGGCATCTAACATATGTAGGCTAGGTAGCAAATGCCTTTGCTTACTGATCCATCTTTCAGGCCCTCAATTCAATTCTTATAATGGTACTCAACAAAGCATCTCTTTATGACTTGGCCTATCTTTACCTATACAAACAACTTTTAAGGAAATTCAGGGTGATTGCAACATCTCTGTTAATATTGTATGCTTGAATTTTCATGATGCACACACTGCCTTATATTTTTCTGTTTGAACTTCAGTGGTGTTGATATTTACATTATTGATATCTCCATACAATGAAGACTGAGATTTATGCTCTGCCCTCTGAGTTTGACAGGTCTGAATGTGTGTTGCAGTATGGCATATATAAACTACTGAAAACATAGTATCTCTTTAGCATGAAGAAGTGCGTATTAAGATTCCATTAGGCAAAATGCTTTAAAGATCCCTGTCTGATCATCTTCAGTTTTATGTATCTAAGAATACAAGATCCAAATAGGAATTACTATATAATTCATTTGTAAAGTATAACCAAGAAGTTTTCAGAAAATGATTTTTTAAAAAAATTAAATATGTCTGTTTATGACAATCATGTGAGCTGAGTTATTTCAAAAATAAGTATAGTCTTAGAAATGTTAGATTCCTTCTTGCTGGCAATTTAGATGTTGTATTTTGTTAAACAAATTCAAAAGAGAAACTGCTACTGAAGCTCCTGTGTGGAATTGTCATTCTGAGATTGTGGCAATAGAGGCCAGTAAAGCACTAGGCTTTGAGATTCCCCAAGAACTCAGCATGGCGTTGGCTAGGAAATTCCCCGCATTGCAAGCACATGTTTAATTCAGCTTTAGTAATATATCAAAATAATTGATTCTCATAAAGAGGATGAAATGAAAGAGGTTTTAAGAAAAGGAAATGTTTGGCACTGGAACATATATGAACTCTGAGCATATGGTTAAAATTTAAACTTTCTGTTTCTAGTGAGGTTTTTTTTTACTGTTTTATAATAGAGACATTGGGGAAATACATATTTAAAAATTTACCTCCCAATTTTTTACTGTAAGCTTTCAATATCAGTAGTAATGAATCTAGTCACCTCCCATGAATCCCTTTTATAGCCACATGATGAAATGTATGCAGTTCATTTACTCTACATTTTTATGAGCCTGAGTATAATCAATTAGGGGAGGAGCCTGTGCTCAGTTCACGAACACTTCTTTTACTACTCCATAGAGCTGCCTCACAGAGAATAATTTTGACTAAATTTCTTTGGTGTTTTAGGCAGGTGAAGAACAGAGAGAAATCCTGCTATGGACTTTTTTTCTAACATAATTCATAACAACACAATACAGATTTATTTAATTTTGGCAGGATAAATATTGCCCGTAATATCAAAGACTAGTAATTAAATTATCTTTGGAAACTGTGAGTCTATTTTTATCTCAAAAGTGTAAGCCAGGTCAATGAAACACTTTTAAAGCAAAATGTCTCAGTTATAATGTCTCAGGTAAAAATGTAAGAGAAAAATCTGTTCAACACATGGCAGATCTCTCTGCAAGGGCATCAGGGACACAGTCTCACCTCCAAAATGAATCTCGTACATGCTGACCACACGCATTACAGGATTGATGTTTCCTATCTTTCTGCCAGATCTAACATACGTATTGAAGTTCTTACACCTTAATTTTCTTGGATTATGTCATGCCACAATAGGAATGAGGGCATGAGAATCATCATGCACTGTCTGACAACCTTTGGACTTGGAAATGGCATGCTGCAATGCTAACTTCCTACTTTAGTTAGTACAAGAAACCCTTGTTCCTTTCAAATTATTTGGTTTTATTCACAATAAATGGGAGACATTACTTAGCATATGTGACTACATTTATGCTATAATGAGAAGTCAGAATTGGTTACAGAATTAAATAATTTGAACACATTGCCTATATCATATATTATTTAAAATGTTCTAGTTACTATCCCCTTGCCACAGTAGAGTTAAATAACAGACATAGATACTACCTTAATCACTTACCATGCAAATATCATCAAGATGTAGATTGTGCGCATTGAATTCAACTCAGGGCTACCTACCTCTGGAAAAATTCTATTTATCTACTTCTTCATTAGGTTAAGAAGTTATAGATCTAATTAAATTGTTTACGGATCACATGATAGATTTTATTCAAAGCATTATATGTTCCTTCTTGGCCTTACAGTGCCTCTGGACATGAAATCTCAGTGGTGAAAGACTGTAATTTGTTATAGTGGAGAATGGAAACAAACAGCAGGTGGATGTAGGCATCATGATGCCCATGGTCTACTCTGTTCACGATAAATAGTGCACATTTGCCTAGAAATTCAACCTGACTTCATTTTAGTCACAAGGAAAGCTCCTGACTCATTTCATAACATAAAAACATGATTTAAACAGGTTTTCACAGAAGTTAGCATAAAATCCACTCAAGGTGACTGAATTAAGTCTGTGTTGAATCAAAAGGATATTTGTTTACTTGTAAATTGAACAAGATGGAGAATAGTAAAATAGGATCTAAGGCTTTTATACAATAGAGTGTTTATTCACTTTTTATAACATCATATCTCTTTATCCTGAGTGGCAGGTCGTATGCAGAAAGATAATCCAGATTGGTGACTTTTTCATTTATTGATCAAATACAGTTGCTTCTTAGCAATAGTTATGAGTATATATGTGTATATATGCAAAGATATTAAATATAACCTGTGTAAACACTGAATTAGTCAGTAATAAATTATTGTTCACACAGATTATCTTAAAGTTTAAGAACAACTCTCTCTGGTAGATTATTTTGTCTAAAGAAGAAAATGTGGCACTGGTAAATTTTACGTGAGTTGAAAGAGACACCCCATTAACAAAGTTGAGATTTAAACCCTCAGCAGGGTCTAATTAGAGTTTCTTGAACTGCTTCCTACCATCCTCACATTCATTCTTTTGGCTTTTAGATGGTGAGTATTATAATGCAATGTCATGTTTTTTTATTGTGACATTTTTATTCATATAGCATCTTCTCCAAACTAAAATAGATCAATTGTATGATCCAGAATCACCACTTCTGGATATATAACCCATTTTAAAATGGATTTAAAACCCATCTATATTTTAAAGATAAATTAATGACAAGTAGTGTATTCATAATATAGATAAAATATTAAAAATGAGAAGCTCAAGTAAACAGAACCTTTATCTAGCAGTTGGGTCAATTTTATTACCTTTTTTCCTTCCCACCTAGAGGTGAAGGACAAGTACTTTTGAACTGGAAATGAGCTGTGCTCCTGAGAACATCAGTAGGGTGAAGAGTTCAACAAAGCTGTAATTCAACATTTTGATGTATTTGGAACCAAGATCAATAAAGAACTTGTTAAGTGTTTCACTAGAGGCATTAATGGGGCTGTTATCATTGAGTAGTTTTTCCTGGTAACTCACAGCATGGTAATAACTTAATGACACAGAAGAAATTCCTAATAGAATAATAATTTCAGCTAGCAACTCAGAATAGAAGCTAACTTTTATAATGAGCATGGCCAGGTCATTTATGAAAATATCTCTAAGAAGTCAAGCAGTAGTTTGTGTTATTAGTATTACTAGAATTCTGGAAGGTTTTCATTAAAAAAGGGAATGTGGCTGTTTATTTAAGCACAGTAGAAGTCAAGTCACTGTAATAGCACCGTCACTTTGCTGTTGGGCAGACACTCTCACATCTCCAGAATTTGTCCTGCTCCTGAGGTCACCTATGTTGCTTACCAGTGACCCTTTCCCCCCAATTTCCATGACCCTCTCCATTATAGTCCCGTATACTTGTTTTCTTCTCCAGAGCACACATTTCAGGTTTTAGCCATATATAAATCCTAGAAAATATTGAAAGTTTCAGCAAAATAATCAACACAGCTTAACATGTTGATGAGCTGAATGTTTTCCAACATGAGTTTCCTTTCTCCAACAAGTGACACCTGCACCTGTTGTCACCTCTAACCCACTCTTCCAACATCAGCGATCATTTATTCCCCTTTCCAGGATGATAAGTCTCCAAAACAAGTTAGAGTTTTAGAAATCATGATAAGTTCTATTGATAAAATAGATAGTTAATATACAGGAAAAATTATATAAAAAATTCTCTGATACAAGGTCATGCTTGTTAAAACCTTTTTCTTCTGCCTTTTTTATTACCATTCTAGACACAATTTGCTACATAGCCTAATGTTATTGCATTTTACATAATTTTGAACCCAAATAATTTTGAATTGTCAGGAGATTTTTAGTATTCTCATTTAGAAATATTTTTGAGTAAAAATGCAAAATTTCTTAATACTTATTTTAAGATACATTTTGTTTTTTTTGAGACAGGGTTTCTCTGTGGCTTTGGTGCCTGTCCTGGAACTACCTCTTGTAGACCAGGCTGGCCTCCAACTCATAGAGATCCACCTGTCTCTGTCTCCCAAGTGCTGGGATTAAAGGCATGTGCCACCATGGCTCACCTATTTTAAGATACTTTCAACATCTAGCACTTTAAGAAAGAATATGACTATGGTGTTTTTAAAAATAAAGGTCAGTGAGTCTATATTTTGATATCGTAAAGAAGCTAAATATGAAGGTGAACCCAAAGAAAAACATATAGCTATCCTCCTGGGTAGGGGAAGTAGACAAGATTGCCAGGCAAAAAATCGGGATCTT
>NC_022031.1:25732770-25734180 GCF_000317375.1 Microtus ochrogaster
AAAAAAAATACAATTCTTGGGTTAAACACTGTTCTTCAAGATTGCTGTTTGTTAGTATCTCAGAATACACATGAGTATTGCCAGTGTATGAATACAATAAAAAATAGCTACGGAACTTCTAAATAACAGGGACTTGGGCCATATATGATTAAATCACTTTGTTACTGTGTTTTTGATAGTATGATTCACCTGTGTTTATATAACATATATATTGAAACCTAACTTAGACTCCTGGTGAAAAGGAGGTAATACTATATGACATTTGTTACTTTAAGTAGAAATTCATTTTAATACACAGATATTTATGAGACAATTTTAGTACCCAAATGAGAAGCTCTTCAGTGCGGATTAAGATTCTGGAAGGGAAAGGAGAATGTTTACTCTCTGAAGACACCATCTAAGAAATGGGGAACCAGGCATTCTTTGGGAACTGATTAACCATTAAGATGACTTAGTTAGGATTATTATGAAAGCAACTAGCTACCTTAAAGAGTCTGTTTTGAGTGAGTCTATATTATAAAACAGTTCATTTGAGGTAGGGTTTAAAAACTCAGGTATTATTGCTTTGTCATCTACAATAATATTCAGAGTAGTGAAACATTTCCAATTGTGGATATTATAGGAGAAGCTACAGAACACTAGACATGGGATGTCTACTTACTGAAAAACCTTACTGATATTTGGAAGACACTGGACTTGGCTTTATTGTAGGGAACTCCAAAGTCCTATTGGGTGGGCTGACTTTTCCACTGTTTTTCTAAGTGGAGGATTTCTTCCAGACTGTGGTCCACTAGTTTGTTGTTGACACTCAAGTGCTTGACGACACCACTAAGGTCAATTATGAAGAGGTTCCTGAGTACCAGATCATCACCTTCCTATACCACTCTATAGTTTCAGGTTACTTCTATAGTTAAGTACAACAGTATAATGTACGTCACTCAAACTGCCGTTCTTCCTTGGTGTACTCATCCAAGCAAGGTATTGAAAGTAACAACCCACCAAAACTGCAAATACGTCATTTTGCACAAAATGAAATTCATTGACTTTACCACTGAAAGCAACAATATCCATAGGACACACAAACATTACATCAAAAGAACAAAAGAAAAAACATAAAGTATTTCATTTTTATAACAATCAAGGTTTAATTCTTTGGAATCCCCTCCCTGACAATAGGCCCTTAAAACAGAGCACATTCTTTCTGGCATGGAATGAAGAGCTGTTCCAAAGGGCAAATTTTTCTTGGACTGAGACAGAATAGAGTATGTTTGTCTAGCAGGTTCATCTAGAAGAAATAGGTCTGATGAATGTAAACAGATAAAAGCCTCGAGAAACAGTACTCAGATGCTGAGCAATAAGGGCTGGTCAACATTTCCTATTTATTTATTTATTTATTTATTTATTTATTTA
>NC_022031.1:25734280-25751768 GCF_000317375.1 Microtus ochrogaster
TTTCTCTGTGAAACAGCACTGGCTGTCCTGAACCCACATTTTAGACCAGGATGACTTATTCTAATTTTTAGTATTTATTTTTTATTTTATTTATATGACTTCTCCCATGGATATCTTTGTAGCATGTTCTTGCCAGGTGCCTGAAGAGGTCAGAAGTGGGCACCAGATCCATTGCGACTGGAGTTAAAGATGGTTGTGAGTGGCTATGTAGGTGATAAAAATTGTTTCCAGTTCCTTAGCAAAAACAGGTGCTTTTAAACACTTAGCCTTCTCTCAAGCTCTAGAATTTTTATTTTTAAGACCAAATATTACCTCGAGGGAGTGATCTCTCTCAAAATAGTATCCACATCACATGGCTTACAACAAAATACACCTTCAGGAGAAGTTCGGAGTCCTCTTTTAAACTCTGCAGGAACCTATGCTCATATACCCATTCTTTCAGGATATTAGTTTAAGGTGTATCCCACTTTTTATGCAATGAAATATTTGTTTAATGATGCTAATATGTGTTGCATTCTTTTATGCTGCATTTGTTTAACTCTATAAAGCCATATTACTTTGCCTTCTTAAGATACCTAATTGATCTAAAAAAGAGCTGAATGACCAATAGCTAGGCAGGAGAGAGAAATAGGCGGGGTTGCCAGGCAGAGAGAATAACTAAGAGGAAAAATCCAGGCTCCAGAAAACAATGAAAAGAGAGGAGCAAGAAAAGGAGAAGGAGAGGAGAATTCCAGGGAAAGGCCAGCCCACCAGCCACCCAGATAGTCACAGAGTAAAAAGGAAATAAGAAACAGAATATGAAAGGTAAAAAGACCAGAAGCAAAATGTAGTTAAAGAGAAATGGGATCATTTAGGTTAGAAAAGTTGGCTAGAAACAAGCCAAGCTAAGGTCAGTCACTCATAAGTAAGAATAAGTCCCTATGTAATTATTTGGGAGCTGGGTAGTAGGCCTCCAGAAAGTTAAAAAAATAACTACAAACCCAACCCTTTCCCCAAAGATATGCATAATTACAAAATATAAGTCCCCAAAACTTAAAAAAAAACAATTACAACCCACCCTTTCCCCTAATACATACATAATTAAAAATATAATAGATCTATAAAAGTTTTTCAAAAGAAAATGTCACTATACAGGTCCATTTTTTAGTAACTTATTTTTTAATAGAATTTTGCCTGGAAAGACAATTGGTCTGTAAGAATTGGTTGATCTAGTCCACATGTAGCACCATGCTTGATGGAATTTCTATAAATTGCGGGTCCCAAAGGTCAGGCATATGAAAGTAGAGAGATGATGAAAGCCCCCATCTATTGGATTGTTTACTTTGATGTAGATTGTAGTCTGTGAATTCAATTTATTTTACTGTATTTCTATACATGATTTTGAAGAGTTTTTGACAAGAGTTAAGATAGGTCATACTTTATCCTATTGATCTGTAAAGACACAATATCTTTCAGGTGATATTAAGCATGTTTTATATTATTCATAATCAAATTCTTTTGTCAGTAGTCAAACCATCATTGTCTCATCCCATAATTGTTGAAATGTGTTCCATAATCATTATAAACCTCAGTGATCATTCAAATTTTCCACACAGCAATTTATTTACATGAAATCTTCCATTATGTTGTAATTTAATGATCACTCACAATTTATTACTCACTACATCTCATTAAGTATAAGTATTTTCAAAATTGCTATGAGAGACCTAAAGCTACTTTAGAAACAATATTTTTAAAAATAAGAATCAAATTAAAATTGCATACCTTTTTTTTGGCAGTGATGGGTCATGCCTTTAATCTCAGCACTTCAGAAACAGAGGCTTGAGTATCTCTTGAAGCCAAGGACAGCCTGGTCTAAAAGTCATTCCAGGACAGCTAGAACTGTTACAAAACTGAAACTCTTTCTTGGAAAAAAAAAGAGTTGTAAAAATGTACGTGTATTTACAAGAGTTGTGAAAAATGAGAATTCCTTGAAATACTGAATGATATGATATATTTTTGTAAAGCTACTTGGATATCCCTTTTATAGAAGTGCTTAGAATGGCCTGCATAAGAGGGACCCATTCCATCTGTGCATGACCTGTTTGTACAACCATGTTATGTTAACAAAGCAATTACATTGGCCTGGGCGATTCACTGGACAAATTAAGGGATTGGATAAAGTGTTATTGTAGTCATTACCCTTCATTGTGAGCATTTTCACAGCTTTATGTAAGCATTATACAACATAAAGTTAATAGGGAAATAACATTAACCATATTGTGATTTGGTTGCTATTTACGCAGACAGGTTTCCTCTGGTGCTTTGAGAAGCCAAATGAGTATAAGATTTTATTGAAACCTTTACTACAGAGTAATAATTTCTTCATACTGTGTTTAGGATTCTTGCCCAATCCCCTGGGTCACTAATTTAGAATGATTATATTTGTTAGCATGTTCCAACTCCTATCTGCCTAGTCATTTTAAAATGCATGAATTTTATAGGAGTTAAAATCTTGATCATAAATATGTAAACAGATTATTTTAATTAAAACATATTCCTATCACACACACACATACACAAATAGACACACACGGACACATACAACTCTATGGAACTAAGAACAGTTTGACAAGAGTAATGGAAAATCAATTTTATTAATTTAAATATACCTACACATCAGGTTTTCTGAGTCCTGTTTGAAACATCCCCCATCGATAACTGATGGTTATATTAAGATTTCAAAATTTTAGACATAAATATTATTTCATAGAGAATTTTAAAAAGATGGTAATATGCCTCTTACCACACAAAGCAATCATTTTTTCCTTATTTTTTATTTCAATTGTTCATGTTTCAGTTTTCAGCTTCCTGAATTTAGCAGTGTTACTTGCATTATAGGTGAGTTTGTGATGTTCAATAATAAGCAAACAGACAGATAACAAGTCTACCTCTAAAAAAAAAAAATGGAAGCATAAAACTGAACGAGAACAGTACGAATGAAGGATTTGAGTTTTGAAAGCCATCTCCAAAAAGCTGAAAGATGCAGAGATAAACTGGATAAAGGGTTGAAGCCAGTTCCAGTATCTCTCTCTTCCCCTTGCCTGTAGATGATACAGATGTAGAACTCTAATTCATTCTCCAGCATCATGTCTGCCTGCGAGTTGTCGTACCTCCTGCCATGAGGATAAAGGACTAAACCTCTGAACCTGTAAGTCAGCCTCGATTAAATGTTTTACTTTATAGGAATTGTTGTGATAATGTTGTCTCTTTACAGCAATAGAAACCCTAACAAGACAGGAGGATTTAGAGGGAAGAAAGGTAGGGGGCAGATGGTGCAATTATAATTATAACCATAAATTTCAATTTGAAAAAAATAAATGACACATGGAAGAATGAAATAGTGTAGATAACCCAGACATGAAATTATACATTAACAGCTGTTCTTGGAAGAATGTTGAATATCTCCCATAGGCTCCTGTGTTTCACTACTTGGTCTCTAGCTGGTGACATTTCTTGGGAAGGTTGAAGAACATTTAGGATATATAACCTAATTGAAAGATATTGATTATTGGCTTGGAGATGGGGAAATTGTGAGGTTTTATGGTTGGTGTTTACTTCTTATTCAATCTGCTTCCCGAGTATGAATGCAATAGGATAGCTTTTTCCTGTTCCTGCTACAATGCCTTCCCCACTCTCTTGGACTGTATCTTTTTGTACTGTAAAACAAACTCTCTCTCTCTTTCTCTCTCTCTCTCTCTCTCTCTCTCTCTCTCTCTCTCTCTCTCTCTCTACACACACACACACACACACACACACACCACTCTTCTCTCTTCAGTTGCTTGTTAACAAATAATTCCTCACAGCAGTAAGAAAAGTAATGGATATAACACTTTAATACTATTAACTGGGCCTTGTGATAAACCTGGCCATGCAGTTTTAGACTTTTGGGACTCAATTTTGGGAGGAAAAGTAGAAGAGCTTGGAATTTTTGGAGTAGAGAAGTCACAGAGTGATGTAAGGAAATCTAAGAGAGGTGCACTCATAAAGTTTGGGCGACCATAAAGCTAAGATAAACTAAGGCAACAGAGGCCAAGAACATAAGATATCAGTGGAGGAACATACAATGTCCTAAAAGCTTTGTTAGTGGATATTCCTACAATATTCAGGCAAAGAATCTGTTTCTTTCTTCCCCTGTTGAGAGAACTTGAGTGAGGAAATTTAAAAGCGATAGAATGTTGTGTTTGGTGGAGAAAATGACAAGGTTTAAGAACATTCTGGCTATGGCATGGTAACTGCTCACCATACATCTACATCTACAAGAAAAGAACAAGTCTGTCAAAATGGTACAAAATCACACAAGTTGCAAAGAAGAAAACCTAAGTAAATTGCATGTTGCAGATCAGGTGGCTGCTATAAGGTCAAACTTGTTAAATGTAAACTCATTCTGCACTGGGACAATAAGAAAGGTGAACAGAATCCAAATACCTATCAAAGGCTCCTGCTAGTAAAAATGTAAATTTATTTGAACAGATGGAGTCTGGATCAATGATGCAACTAAAGAATTTCTCTGCTCAAAATCATTTCCACAGTGTAAACTTGCAGACTCGCCTTACAGGCATAATGAGTGCAGTATAGCTGTGGTATAAAGAGACCAAACTTCACCTCAAATGGCAATGAAACGAATCTAGAATTATCTGTATTTTGCTCCTGGATCTCTGTTAGTTCAAGGCCACCCTGGTTTACACAAAATCAATGCATAAACAGATTTGGGTGGGGGTGACTCACACCTTTAATCCCAGTACTGGGGACTCACACATCTTTAATCCCAGCACTAAAGGGGGCTGTAAAATGGGAGGAGACAAAGTCTCATGGCTCAGTTTGCAGTCACCCAGTCTTGGTAGAGATAATACTACTCTATTGAGTTAACTGTTTTGCTGTTTTGATCTTCAGCTTGGATATTCAGCTTCTGTCTCTGTGTTTTTATTATACGTGCTGCAGTAAAAATTGTGGTGATTTTTAAAGTTTGAATGAATATGTGCCACAATACAGCCATAAGCACATGGTGGGGGCTGAGGATTATAGTGTGAATATAAAATGTTCCCACAGGTTTCGAAAACTTTCTCTTTAACTATGACACTGCTTGAAAAGGTTGCGCAACCTTTAGGGGGTGGAGCATCAGGAGGAAGTGAATCACTGGGAATGGGCATTGAGGTTTTATTTATACCGCAGTAAAACTTGGGTGACAAATGGCTTCTTAGGCTCACCTCTTTGAGCTCAGCTTTCCAGTTGGTGGCACTGTCTGAGATGTTATGAAAGTTTTAAGACATGAAGACTTGTTAGCAAGTGTATTGCTGGGACAGGAGGTGAGAGCTTATAACCCGGTCCCACTTGCTGTTTCCACACTCTACTTCCTGCCCAGAGATAAACGTGTGCTTTCTCAGCTTGCCAGTCAAGCCATCTCCTTCTGTGACTCATTAATGTTTTCCTTTGACAAGTAAATATGCATGAATGTGAAGAACAATTGGAATGTACAAATATGAAAATGAAGTAATGTTTATATGCAAGTGCAATAGTAAAAATTATAACAAAATAATTATTGCCAGGTTTCTCAAATATTATATTCCTTGGGTACAACCTTGGGTTTAAGATATAATGGAGCATGGTAACAAATGTAACAAAGTAATTAGTCATTAAAATATTTTAAATTATTTGATCAAGTAATATTAGAATGTATTTGTGTTCAAATGTTTACTAGGCTGCATTACTCAGGTTTTCTAAAGAACAAAAGGGTTGTTGAAATGAATGAAGCTAGTTTACATGCTGTGGTCTGGCTAGTCCAACAGTGGTTGTCTCCAAGAATCTTGTAGCTATTTAGTCTATGAGGCTAAATGTCTCAGCATCCCCAATCTGGTGCTGGAGTCATGGAGGATTCCTAGGGAGCTGGTGGTATTTGGTCAATGTTGGAATCACAAAGAAGTAGGTTCTAATATCAGAAAAGGAATGTTTCAACAACAGGGTAGATGAATTTGCTAGTGAGAATGAGAACAGGCAGACAAGAACAGAAGATTCCTTCTGTGTTTTTTCATGTGGGCAGTCACTAGAAGATGTGGCCCAGTTTTAGGGTGAATTTTCCCACCTCAAATGATCCAATTAAGAAAATTCTTTACAGGTGTGCCAAGCTGCTTAGGTTTCCTTGATTATATTTAAGTTTACTGCCAAGATGAACTACTATGTCAGTCCAAAAGTAACTGTTAAAATTAAATTTAGACTAGAGCAGAATTTAAATCTTCTCAGTGTATTTTCACATTATTAGCCCCTATTACTTTCATAAGACACCAAAAAGTAGTTTCTAATTTTAAAATCTAGATGTATAAACAATTTCATTACATCACTGCAAATCTTTCTTTTATGTTTGAGGATAAGGGACAGTAGGTCATGGAATCAAGAGAAAAAAGGTTGACAAGAAAGAGTTAGCATAGTGACGTGAGGTGAAGTCATCCTGTGGTACTGGATTGTGAACATTAGTTATAATTATATGGAACAAACACAGTACTTAACACTTTCCAGAAATATTTGTTTTGATTTTTTTTTATTTAATATACCCCTCTGTTCTTCTGTGAATTCTTTAGTTTTGTTAGTAGCACATTTAAACAACTTGAAGATTGCCAATCAGATAGAAAGTGACAGACCTATTAATGTTTTGCCAAGCGAACATGGAAGCAAAAGAGAGTTATAAAGTGTAGTTCGTTTCCTTAGGAGAGAGCAAGTTAACTATAAAGTTCAGAGTTCTAACCACTCAGTGGCCTTGAATATCAAAGTCTGTCAGTCATACATATCAGTAATTCTATAGAGGTTATAAGGATCTAATTTTATATCTGTACATATTTTAACTAAAATTTGTCTTTATCTGGAAATTCTGGGTAGGGCAGTAAGAAATCTGTTAACATTGTCATTTGAGATTTTATTGTCAATGCCAATTGAGTTCAGACTTTCCACAGGTGAGGCTGTGCTTGAATATTTATTTTAATTCATAACTGTGAATCCTTAAGTGCAGCTTATTTGGAGCATCATCTTGTTACTCTATGAACTGAGGATGACAATGAGGCTTCCTTCACTGGAGTTCTGGAAGGGTTAAAGTTGAGGAATGTAAACAGAGATCTTAGACTGGTGACTGGTAGCTATAACTCATACTCAGCAAGATTGATGCTGGTGATTCTCTTAGACCAGCATTTATCCAACCATGAGTCATGACGCCTTTGGGGGTTGAATGACCCTCTCACAGGAGTCACAAATCTTGCATATCATAAGTTTACAATTTGATTCATAACAGCAGTAAAATTACAGTTATGAAGTAGCAATGAAATAATTTTATGGCTGCGGCTCATTACAGCATACAAAACTGTATTGAAGGATTGCAGCATTAGGAAAGTTGAGAATCACTGACTCAGAGCTTACAAATTATTCAAATTAGTCATTAACAAGATATATTTATGGGTGTTTTTAAATAATGTAAGATAATACATTAAAACATGATAGAGCTTAAATGAAAGCAATAAGTTTTCAAAGAATATCTTTTGTGTATATGCTAAGGGGCTGTATTGACCTAATACAAATATCAAAGATCCAGATTTTGAGTTTATTATGTATAAGTCATGATGACATATCCTCAATAATATCCCTTTTAAAATTACGACTTTTGATTGAAAGTTTTGTTCATACAAAATTATATTATTGCATTTGGTTGTATAAAGTAAATGCTCTACAGTGTACATAATATACTGGGAAGCTCTATGAAAGAATGTAGAATTACTCCCTTAGAAACAGCTGTCTACTAACGGTCTACCAAACTCAAGAGATTTTTGGGAGGTTGTGATGAGGATATGTTAGAATACTCACTCAGATTAATCTTTTTGAGGGAATTTGTTGAAAATGGAGATTAAGTGTATGGGTTAATTATTTATTTTCAGGGAAAATTAATCATTACATGATTAACCATTCTCTATAAAGTGGTGCTAGTGGTACTCTCTGGAATGTCTGAGGTAATTTCCTGGCATGGACAAGGCATAAAGATCTGGAGAAAACAGAAAACCAAGCTGAGGAAAACTAAGTATGAGAGCTTTATCTCTTTGGGATGGGAACAGCTTGAGGCTGGGAGTTTGCTAAGCAGATGTTGATATGGGTACTTCCTAGGGCTCCTGGGCCTTCTTTTCCTGTTGATACTGATAGAAACTGATCTCCATGCCTGCACACAGTTTGTTCCCACGATGTGTTCTGGAATAAGACACTGTCATTACAAGGAGCCCATTTTCGATTTCTTTGTCTTTGTCCCTTATGCTCACTCTTTTTTGCCTGGGCTTTGACACACACACACACACACACACACACACACACACACACACACACACACTGAGTTCTTACCTTTTTCTTTTCTGTCTTCTCTTTATCACTCTCTTTCCTTCTCCTCTTAATACTATCTTTTCTCATACAGATTCATTTTTTCCTTTTTTTTCCTTTCCACTCTCTACCTTTAAGATAAATCTTTTGTTTTGTTATTTATTCATATGCTTCTTTAATCAATGTGTCTTCTCTCACTGCCATTTCTGTATCTATTGGATATCATGACACCAAGGTCTGTATGTGTGAGTGTGTGTGTACTGTTTACTTGTTATTTAAAATCTTTTTCACATGCTGATAATTTCAAACGTATGTGCTGGGTCACATAAGTTTGTCACACAAAGATAGGGACAGACCACCAATGTATAATAAACCAGAAGCAAACTACTCCAGAAACCAGAGTCCAGGAAAAAATAAAATAAATAAAATTAAAAAAAAAAAACTCCATGGGGCACAAAAAGCTTATCAGCTAGCTGAGACCATAGCCAGAGATGGATTTTGTTAGGCTGTGGCATAGGCCAGTTGCTGAACCCACCTTTTTAGAGTAGGGACACTAAGAATTAGATCTGAACAAAGGAATTTTTACAATCTCAAGGTAAAACTCGGGTACAGATTGCCTTACTTTACAATCCCATCAACAGTTTTTCAGTTAAACTAGTGTTTGTACTTAATCTATTGTCTTCCTTGGTACTTCCAGGTAGTGTTTACTGAAGCCCTGTGATCTCCCCTTTGATTCTATCTGTTGTGGGGAGGCCACCCACCTGGCTTAGACCCAAAATAATCACACAGAAACTGTATTAATCAAATTACTGCTTGGCCCATTAGCTTTAGGTTCTTATTGGCTAACTCTTATATAAATTTAACCCATTTCTATTAATCTGTATATAACCACATGGCTCTGGCTTACCGGGTACAGTTCTCAGCATCTGTCTCCAGTGGCTCCATGGCTTCTCTCTGACTCTCTGACTCTGCCTTTCTTTTCCAATACTACAGGCCAAGCCAGTTTCTTAATTCTTTAACTAATAAAGGCAACACATAGACAGAAGGACCTCCCACACCAGCTGCCAATTTCACATAACAGGGATAATCCATAACCCAGAGGTCATATATCTATGTCCTAAAAGTTGACTCAGCTCATATCTGTAGGCTAGTTTTCAGTTTGAAGAAAGATGCTTTGGCCTTGTAAACTGGAATAACCCACTGTTAATAGTTAATCTTCAAACTACTAAAAAAGCTGCTGACAGACTGTTCTCATACTCCTAGACTTACAACTTTATATATTTTTTTATTTCCACATTTTTATTTTTAAAATCTACAATTTAATATTCTTATGCTTGAATCCTTCATGTACAATGCATTTTGGTTTTAGACAATTCAAATTTTACATCCCATTCCTCTGGTCCCACTCCCAATACCTCTTTTTTCTGCTTTATGTACATTTTCCCTCTATTTTGTATTAGTTCTTTGGGAATATCATACAATGTAGTTTGATCATATCCATCTCCCATAAATTTTCTCCAGATCCATTTGCCTTCCCTACCCACCCAACTTTGTGTTCTTGAAAAACAGAGAAACAACCCCTCAAACAAAAATTATCAAGTGATGTTTATGTTGCTCATATATGCCTGGATGTGTGGTCTTTACTTAAGTGTGATCAATCTGTCAGGAGCTATATTTTTAAGAATATTAACTCTCTCGCTCTCCCAACAGCTATCAGTTGTCAAAAGCCCTTTAACTAGTGGTGGAGTTCCATGCTCATATTCCCTCTTCATACGGGGATTTTTGTCTGGCTTGACTTTGTATGGTTCTTTTGCATTCTTCTCAGATGGAGTGAGTTCTTATTTGTAACCTCCATACTACACCCAGAAAAACATCCTTTCCTTGTATTCATTACTGCCTCTTCTTTTTAAAATCTTTTTGCTTTTCTTTTCTGCAATGGCCCTGTGAGAAGGGGCATGATAAAGATGTCCCACTTAGTATCAAACATTCAATAGTTTCTCATTTTCTGAACACTGACTAGTTGTGAATCTCTATGTCAATTGCCATCTATTGTAAAAAGACGTTTCTCTAATTATGGTTGAGATGTTTGCAAATCTATGAGTTTAAGTCAGATCATTAGGAGTTAGCTTAAAAGCTATACCTTTTTTAGGAAAGTAAAAGTGATAGATTTGCCCCAGGTGCCTATGATCTGTCTAGCTACCTGCCCTTGGCCCTGATAATGGTTCCAGGTATGACATTCATATTTGAACCATGTCTTAAAACCAAGCATAGAATGTCTGGTTACTCCCATGATGGTCAAACCATCCTAATAACAGTGGGCATAGTTTACTATGCAGTTGTTATTTTATCTTACAGTGTACACAACTGGGTGAGATTGGAGATTACTTTTCTCATTTGATACTATGCACAGTACTTTCCAGCACCATGAAAGCTGGCCAGGAGAGTTGACACTTCCAGGTCATTACCAACCTAATTTTCCTATGCTCTATGAGTCAAATGTATCATATCTTTAGTAGTGGGATATCAATGTCAGGTACTAGAGGATAACTTACAGCATTTGAAATCCCACATGTGCTTGTGGATCTCTAAGGCAACACTGGCTAATCATTCCAGATGGTAACTCATTCTTGGCACTGGAATTTTCATGATAATCTGTGGCTTTGTAGGTGTCTTGTCACTTGGTTACATGTTAGCTCTATTTAAACTCTTTTTATATTTTTGAATATGTCTATTTTATGGCATTTCTACTGTAGTTTGTTTGCATGTTATTCATTGGAAATGTGTTCAGTGTCACTTGTCCTGCCCAGTCTTCTCTCATCTACCCCTCCCTTATCCCATTTAAGTTTTTTCTGTCCCATTATGCTTTAATACAAGCTCTCCTTTCATTAGTTGCTAATATCCCTGAGATTCCCTATTAAGTCAGTGTTGCTTCTCAGTACATTTTGACCATGCTCTAGTTACTCAGATAATTCAGATTCCTTAATGAGTGATGTTCTCTCACACTACTTTTATTTTTTATTGTTATTTTTTAGAATTCATCTGACCTTCCATTTCCTCAGGGTTTCCTTCTTCTTGTCTCTTAATCCTTGTTATTTAGTTTGTATATGTGTGTGTTTGTCTCTGTGTGTGTGCAAGCATTGTCAGTCATGGTGTGTTGTAAATTTTTTATAACATGATAGCTTACATAAATGATATACTAGAAACATGATATGTATTTAACAAGTGTAAGATACTAATAATTTTCAGATCTCCTAGTGTTTACTACCTCTCCTTTGACTCCTGTGTTTGCTACTGTCATCTTTTATGTATTCATCCTGCTTTGTAAGATCTTCCCTTTTAAAATTAATGTTGGAGCATGTGATCAAACTGGACTCTCTGAACGTGGCAGACAATGAGAGCTGACTGGGAAGCCAAGGACAATGGCACTGTATTTTGTTCCTACTGCATATACTGGCTTTGTGGGAGCCTAGTCTGTTTGGATGCTCACCTTCTTAGACATGGATAGAGTGAGAGGACCTTGGACTTCCCACAGGGCAGGGAACCCTGACTGTTCTTTGGACTGGACAGGGAGGGGAGGGGGAGTGGTAATGGGGAAGGGTAATGGGAGGAGAGGAGGAAGTGGAAAATTTTAATAATAATAATAATAAAAATTAAAATTAAAAATAAAATCAATAAAAAAGGAAAAAATAAAATTAATGTTAAGTTTTGCCAATGACCTTTTTATTCTTTCTTTCCCTAGGTTAGCAGCTAACAGATGATGTGGTCTCTGTCTCTGAGTCTTGAACAGGTAGAATATATGAATTTCATTACCACTAAATTTTGATTCTCTAAATTTTCACAATTTAAATACTGAAGACATATTTATGGATACACTGTCAGAATGCATAATCCAAAAGCAGTTATATAAACCAACAGAATAGAAGATATTCAAATGTAAGCCCAGGAAGCTATGGCTATTTGATTCTTGGCAAAAGTTACATAAAAGCAAACATTAAGTACAACATGTTTCAAAGCGAAGCTGAGTAATTTGATATCCATTTATAGAAGATTTAAATTAGATTCCTATTTTTACCTTTTACAAAAATTAACTAAAAATCAAGATCTCTATGTAAGATGTGAAACTCTGGATATATTATTAGGAAGCATGGGGGAAATACTTTAATATGTAGGTGTTTGAACTTTCAAGAGCAAGAATTGACAAATGCTATTATTTCAACCTTTAAAAGTGTGGAGCAAAAGAAACAAAAAATAGGGACAGTATACAGAGTGAAATGAAGTCTTTGTTAGACAATCATTTGATAGGAAAGTAGAACCTAAGATAGAGAACTATTTCAAACTTTGAAAAACTAAAGACCAAATAATCCGACTAAGAATTGGGAATTGGAATTTAACTGAAGAAATATAAGTGGGTACAAAAGCTCATCATTCAGAGCTGTTAAGGAAACACAAGTTAAACTTACATTGAGAAGCAACCTGATTGCAGTCAGAACAGCAATTTTGTTTTAAAGAAATGAGGAACAAAACATGCCAAAGAGGATCTGGAGAAAGGAGTTTTTTTAATAATTACTGGTGGGAAGTTTCTAAAAATATTAAGGCATGGATCTCCATATAATCCAGCTATAGCACTTCTGTAAATGTACTTAAAAAATCAAATCAGGTTACCACAGAGATACATGTACAGCCATGTTTTTTAGAGCAGTCTCTTAGTAACCAAGTAGCAAAATTGCTTAGGTGTCCATTAATGAAAGAATGGATAAAGAAAAGGCAGCATGATACATGAGGGATTTTTTTTTGAATCATAAAGATGAATTGCTTCATTGTTATGAAGTTGCTAAACGTATTTGTGAAGTAAGTCTCTCTCACAAAGAAAGCCATTGCATTTTCAGGTATGAAATCTAAGGGTAAAAGACAGTGCAAAGATTTCTGGGATTTGCTAATGGAAGGAGAAAGCAAGGGATAGGTTTAAAAAAATACTAACAAAGGAAGACAACATGAATTTTTTTTGTATGGGATTATTATAATGAAACAGTTATTTCTCTAAAGAATGACTAAATACCTGGGTTTATTTTTAACAAACTTTGATGTCTTGGAAAACATTGCTAATTTATGTTTTCACCATCATCAAAATTGTCTTCACTTTCAGGAGTAAAAGAATCCCAACTCATATTGCTGTAGTACAAGCTCAAGGTCCCAGAACAGAGAAAGACTGGCCTGTCCGTTGCTTTCATGGAATGGTAATTTTGATGAAGCAGCATTCACTGAATCCTCTAGTTTACACGGTGTGACAGAAGAGATACTTTCAAACCAAATCAGTCTAAGAGATCACGTCTTGGAGTGAGCAATGTTCTTACTTAGAGGAGGGAAGAAAGAATTTGATTTATTTATTTGAAAGATGTCTGTGACAGCTCTGAGCATGAACTTGGCCATATCTTCTGTTTGCTCATGCAGTCTCCCAGTCGTTTCCACATTCTTAGATACCAGTTCTGTTTCAGTGATGAACTTTCATAACACTTCTGTTACTGTTTTCAGTTATACACCCATGCTGCCTTTTGGTGTTCTACCTTGATGAAATAATTTTAATATTTGACAATAAATGTGAATTGCTTTAGTAATGTACCCAAAATATTGATTTTGCATTCCAAGTTACTATGAGGCAAAAAACATTTTAGTTGGTAAAATTTGGGGTTTTCTATTTTTCAAATCTGAGTCTTTTTTTTTTTTTTTGTATCTTAAGTTGCTTGCATGTTTCCGACTCAAGTGATCTCTTATCTCAAATTCCTGAACGCTGAGGTTCTAGTATTTGACACTGAATCCAACATAAGAATTACATTTTAATGTTCATTGCCCCTACTACATTCTGGATATCTGTGGGGCAATTTATTAAATACTACTTTATTAGATGAGATCACTATTTTATTTGAGTGTTTGAGAATAATTGTAACATTAGTAATGAGATACTTGCAGTGGGTCGTAGTTCAGACATTAGCATGTGACATAAAGGATTTTTAAAAAAAAATTCTATTTTATCATATATATGTATATGTATACACACACAAACACACACACACACACACACACACACACACACACACACACACACATATATATATATATATATATATATATGACTTAGAAAACAGTATTATGAGTCATTTAAATTCAATACTGGGGATTGAACTGTGAATAAAGCTCAGTTGATAAAAGGCTTGCCATGCAATCATGAGAACATGTGTCAAATTGCTAAAAGCAGAAAAAGAACAACATGATGGTGGATACTTGTAGCTCAAAGTCTGGGGAGGTGAGGACAGGGTGGCCCCTGAAGCTAAGTGGCCACACAGTGGAATCTACATGGAGAGTTCCAGGATGTGAGAAATCTTGTTTCAATGAAAGGAAAGGAAGGAGAACTGTTCCTGAGAAATGACAGGAGACTGATGTCTGCTAAACCACACACACACATGCACAAACACTCATTTCCACATGCTCTTGAAGATAACACTTGCACTCCCTACACATATACAACCTCATACAGACAATAAATAAAAAATCAGCTATTTTTATCAGAGCAAAATTTTTATTTAGTTTTTTATGCAGTATATTTTGAAAATGTTTTCCCCCTCCCAGTTCCTCTCAAATCCTCTTCACCTCCCTACTCATCCAGCTTCAGACTGCTTTCCTCCCTTCCTTCATCCTTCCGTCTATGCCTCCCTCCATCCTTCCTGCCCTCCTTCCCTCTTTCCCTCTCTCTCTCTCTCTCTCTCTCTCTCTCTCTCTCTCACTCACTCTCTCTCTTAGAAAACCAACAAAGGAACAAATCCAAACGGCAAAATCCCACCACCAACCACTACCCCACTCCTCCAAAAACATTGAAAAAGTACACAAAAAAACAAAAACAAAAACAATAAACAAAAAAGAAAAAGTGCACAAAAACCATGGGGGTTCTCTTTATGTTGGATTACCTGGAGCATGGTTGAAATACTCAGTGACATTCCTTTGGAGAAAATTTATTATCCATCCACCAGCAGGGGATAATAATAAAATGCAAGTAGCCTCTAAGTTAGCAGAGGGATCTTTAGTGCACTCCTCCTCTTGGTACTGAAATCCCAACTGGACTGGCTTGAAATTGTGCATATACTGTGCATGTTGCCAAAATCTCTGTGAGTCTGCATGTTCAGATACTATTTAAATGTTAATTTCAAAGTCAGTCAGACACTGGAAATGTATTACATTTGATTCTTATTTTCTATTCATTATCCATTTTATTGAAAATAGATTAATTTCTCATATCTCAAAAACTGTTTCCCCTCCTTCTAGTCCTCCCAATTCCTCCCAACCTCCTCTCCTGTTGTAATAGGAGCAGGGGGGCTGCATCCCCAGCACCCCGGCCGCCTGCCCGGCTAGCTTATGCCCAAAATAACAACACACAAACTGTATTCATTTAATCACTACTTGACCATTTCTATCTAGCCTCTTCTAGGCTAACTCTTGCACCTGGACTAGACCATCTCTAATAATCTGTGAGCACCGGTCTTACTGGGAGCTTCTAGCCTACGTCCATCCTGGGTTGGAGCTTCATCGCGTGTGATTCAGAGAGCAGAGCTCTCGCCTCTGCCCGCAAGAGTGGAGCATCGTGTCTCTCTGAGGCGTCTGCCCCCGAGAGGAGAGCTGTCGAGTCTCTGAGCTTACTTCCTCTTCCTCCCAGAGTTCTGTTCCGTCTACTCCTCCCACCTATGTTTTAACCTATCAGGGCAAGCAGCTTCTTTATTTAATTAACCAATGACCTTCCTCCATCACTCTCCCACCCAGATCCTCTCACTTTATGTCTCTCATTAGAAACGTTAGGCATCTAAGAGGTAACAACAAAATATACCAAAATAAAATATAAAGATAAACAGAAACCTTACCTCAAAATTAGGCAAGGCAAAGCAACAGAAGGAAAAGAACCCAAGGCATTGAAATTAAAGACCAACTCATTCACACACCCAGAACTCCCATGAAAATACTAAACTGAAAGCTATACTATAAACACAGATGAACTGGTGCAGACCCGTGTCAGCCCTGGTCTAGCTGCTTCAGTTTCATTCACATGAGTATTGCTCAGTTGCTTTAGAGGGACTTGTCTTCCTGCTGTCCTTTGTCACCTCTAGCTCTTAGATGCTTTCCACCTCTTCTTCTGCAGGGTCCCCTGAGCTGTGAGCGGAGGGATTTAAGTCATCATTGCCTGATTATGACTTTCTCCTTTTTAAATTCTGAGGAATTATCTTTTTAAAATTATTTACTTATTTTTCATTCACTCCCTTTTTTTAAAAAAAAATTTCCATGTGTACACATGTGTGTGAGTGCCATGATATGTCCCGGAGGTCAAAGAACAACTCTCTGTAGTAGGTTTTCTCTTACCACTAGTGAGTCCCAGAGAGCAAAGGTGCTCACACTGGCTACGTGCTGAGTCATCTCACCAACAAAAATCACGTTCTTAAGAAAGTACTTATTTCAGTTGTCTTGATGGAACCAGAAAACATCAAATATCAGAGAAAAATAAAATGAGAGCAATGGTTACTAGTGAATTTGCAGTCTAAGAAAAGAAACAGACATTCCCACATTTTTGGCAGCTGTCTGATTCCCTGTGAGCACATTGGAGTTCTACTTTTATTTATTTTGATTTTGTTTGTGTATATATGTGTGTGCTTTTGTGAGCTACATCCCAGCCTTCACATTGACTTTCTACTGCCAGCTGAACTTATCAAAAGGAAGCGACCATCAAAAACACGATTTATGGTGATATGTAAGTTATTCATCAGTATTGCTATAGGATAGGGTCATTTCAGGTTCCCTATAATCAGCTGCCCAAGGGACTAACTGGAGACATCGCCTTGGGCTCCTGGGAGCCACTCTAGGTTCATGTCTCTTGCCAACCCTAAGGTGGCTCCCTTAACTAAGAATTGTGCTTCTGTGCTCCCCTATCCAACCTTCCTTTATCACAATCATCCTGTTTCCCCAAGTTCCCCCCATCCTCCCCTTCTCCCTTTTCTCTCCCCATCTCCCCTTACCCCCATCCCATCCCACCTCCAAGATCCCAATTTTCTCCCCGGCAATTTTGTCTACTTCCCATAGCCAA
>NC_022031.1:25752477-25753017 GCF_000317375.1 Microtus ochrogaster
CAGAGGGGGGAGTACCTTGGACTTTCCACAGGTCAGGGAACCCTGACTGCTCTTTGGACTGGAGAGGGAGGGGGAGAGGAGTGGGGGGAGGGGGAGAAGGGTGGGAGGAGAGGGAGGGAAATGGTTGGCTGGGAGATGGCAGAAACTTTTTTTTCTTTTTCTCAGGTCAGGGAACCCTGACTGCTCTTTGGACTGGAGAGGGAGGGGGAGAGAAGTGGGGGGAGGGGGAGAAGGGTGGGAGGAGAGGGAGGGAAATGGTTGGCTGGGAGATGGCAGAAACTTTTTTTTCTTTTTCTCAATATATATATAATAAAAGTAATAAATATTGTATGTTATTTTTAAAAACACCATGATTTTAATGAGTTGGTTTACATGTTATATATGTGAAGCACAGATGAACGTGTCAAAGGACTTTCCACTGTAGAAACAATAGACACCGAGGGTTAACTGCTTCGATAACAAGGTTTTTTATTAATTTATTTATTTATTATAGATTTCTGCCTCCTCCCCGCCACCACCTCCCATTTCCCCGCCTCCCCC
>NC_022031.1:25753264-25759990 GCF_000317375.1 Microtus ochrogaster
AAACATATAGGCATCCTCCTGAATATTAACCTTCATCAGGCGAGGAAAGGAGACAGAGACAGAGACCCACATTGGAGCACTGGAAAGAAATCTCAAGGTCCAAATCAAGAGCAGAAAGAGAGAGAGCACGAGCAAGGAGCTCAGGACCGCTAGGGGTGCAGCCACACACTGAGACAATGGGGATGTTCTATTGGGAACTCACCAAGTCTAGCTGGCCTGGGTGTGAAAAAGCTTGGGATAAAACTGGATAACAAGTTTTTAGGGAAGCTTTCGGAATTTGATTTGTTAAGGTAAAGTGAAATTTACACTAACTTAAATAAGCATATATGCTCATTCTTTGGGAAATTGACTACAACATTTTTGTTTTTTTTTCTGAAAAAAAGAGCATCTTTCTTCAGTGTCTCCTATTATTCATGTACCTGAACAATTGCTTCCCGCTGAAAAAGTGCTGACCCATGACCTGGTTTAATTACCAGTATGTAGAAGAATGAAGGTGTGTGTGTGTGTGTGTGTGTGTGTGTGTGTGTGTGTGTGTGTGTGTGTAGCTCTCAAGGAGTGAAACAAATGGCATTTGGCTTTTTTTGTCACGCTGTGAGATTTATCACTGATCACAGCTCTAAGTGTGTGGAGTAAGTTATGGTTCTTTGAACAAGACACTGAAGTAGGAGTCTTCTTTAATTATTAGATTGATATACAGCATAATTAACTAAGTGGTAGTAATAAAGTTACAAAGCCATGCAATAATTCATTTTGTGTTCATGCACCATGTCCAATTTTTCCATGCTAACCTTTAACCTGCACGTCGTCTTTCACATTATTAATTTGTACTAACAAATGCAAATTTTTCTGTTTTTTAATTACCTAAGGGATTGAGCATGATTGCTTATGCAACAATATTAATAACATTTATGTTCGGAACACTCTTGCTGATAAGAATTAAATATCCACACAAAAAATGTAAAAATAACAATAATGACTATTTCAAAATGGATGCATGAAAGATGATTGCTCATTTGTAGCAGCTTATAAAAGTGAGACATATGATTTGTATGCATGAAAGTCTATAGGATTGAAAAGAATATTAAAAAGCAAATAACCATGCGTGATGCTTATGCAACCGATTTGGAGGCATTTATGTGTGGGGTGCTCTAGAAAATGTTGCCATCACCAACTGTTTCCTGCTGACTGATCTGCCTGTCTGTGACTATGGATGTACTGTCCAGTAGATGATCTGATAGTGCCAATTTTCTGCTCACTTTATTATTCAATGGACAGAGCTCACAAGGTAGCACTTAGTGAACAGACAGCTTGATAGCCTTTATCTGTAATGTGACATTTTTATTCATATCTATTCACATAATAACTAAGTGGAACACATATAACTGAAGTGAAAACATTTAGAATAGAAGCGTATAGTGACTTTATTATCAATATTACATTACTAGGAAGATCAGATCCAATTCCTGTGGCCGTGTGCATCCTTTTCTCTTGATCTAACAGAGCAATAGGTTAGGAGTTGTTATGCTCCAATTTTTTTCTGAATAATGGTCCAAATTCTTTGTGTAAAATAATAATGAACTTAGATTGTCAAGTACTGGAGTTTAAACCCATAACCTTATGCATGCTAAGTAGGGCATTCTACTATTGGTGTATATTACTTTTTGCTTCTTAAGACAAAGTCTCACCATCTACCCCCAGACTGGCCCCAAATTCACCATTCCCTTGCTTCTGTTCCTCATGTACAAGAATTTCAGGCCTGCATCAAGACACCTAATGCTAACTCAGAATTTTATGACAGTGGTGCTACTTAAACAATTGTGCTCATGTAAACATTTCATCTGCCTCAATTTACTTGTACATAATTAAAATTATTGAAATATTCAACAGAGCAACTAAAACTTAAAAAGCTTCTTTATGATATTCCATATCCACCTGTTCTTCCATGCTCAAATTCTCCTTCCTATGTGTAATCAAGATTGCAATATTTTTCCGTACCTAACTGAGGTGCATATGTCAGAGACTGAAAAATGACCTGCAAGAATGACCAGGGAAAATAGATCTGTGTATTTTTTGCTTTATATATGTTACCTTATATCCCCCCAAAGTCACCAAGCATTTGCTTTGTTGATTTTGTCTGTTTTCTTTACAGTTCTTCAGTCTGAAGTCCTTGGTACACTTTGTAAGGAACTGAAACCTAATCATAATTTTGATTCATAGTACAAATACATTTCTAGTGATCATAATTAAGAAACTACCCCAATTCACACTTGACATAGCTCTAGAGAGATTCTGTTGATTGTGGTAAAAATAGCTTCTTTTTTTAATTTCCTTAATTTCTGGTGGTTTCTATTTGGAGATGGATAGTGTTAAAAACTGCCGCCAAGACTCTATTACAGTTCTGCTGGGGCTTTCACTTATTAGATTTGGACCTAACCTTATCAAATGAGCTTCTAACTAATGATTATACTCTAAAGACCACTTTTACACTAATTGCCTTTCCCTGTTTAATTGTTTTACAAAATTGATAATTTAGTAGAAATATAATAAGCCTCTAATATTTTAGATAATTTGGCCACTTTGTGGTCTTTAGAGGGTTCTCACTTCCTAGAAAATTAGAATGCACATTGTAAAATTTAGGTCTTGCTTTCAGCATGATTCGTAAAGGCTGTAGAACTACACAAGAAGATTTGCACAATGCTGAGCTCTTGTCCTGAGTGTCTTCGTTTTTCTTTTAAATTTGAACACTAAGTCAGAAATATTTCTCGGAGGTGTCAAACACAAGTATAATTTTTTGAAAGACTTAAAACCAAAATCATTCCTTTTCTCAATGAGGCAAATACCTACTAAAATGTTTTACTTTATTAGATTAAATTTTAATGTGAAAATACTCCAGTTTTATTTGGGATACTGCAGTAAGAAACAAGTGCTGTGGTAGACCACAGACAACCACTTTAGGGAAGCTTAAGTTAAAATATTTATGCATCTCTCTCCCTTTCCACCTCCGATGAAAGTTGTTTTCCAAGAATTCCGAGGCAACTGTTCTGTGTGCCAAAAACTACTCACTGCGTAGACATAGTCATTTCCTTAACTTTGCTCATTACTATACATGCCCCATAAGGACAAGGCTCCTTTCCCCTTTGTAGGGGATGTCTGCAGGGCTGGCCTCTGTCTTGGTAAAATGTGCTTTCCTGGAATGTCTGGAAATAGAGAATTATTGCAGATAAACTTGGCAACAGAAACTGTGACAAATATTTCAATACTATTGTACTTTGGAAATACAGAGTCATTTTATTGGGATAGAAAATAAAACAGAAATGAGCAACCCACCACTTTGGAGAGTGGCCAACAGCAAGATGTTTTATGTTATTATTATGAAATAAAGACTGTTTAGTGAATAATATGCTAAAAAATGTTCGGTGTGCTCAGCATTTTCTATTCTCTTCATTGAAATGTTGAAAGCTTTCCTTGTTGTTTTGGAGACAGAAGAGTGGCTGCTGAGCTGAAAATGTATGCTTGAAGTCAGAACTAAGACATAATGACAAATTTCGGTAGTTCTGAAAGCCTTGTTTTCCTTTGTTTAATCATAGATGACATTGAATACTACACAACACTTCCAAAAGAATAACAGCAATTCACAAGAATAACTCAGATTTTAAACAATCCTGATTGACTTTGAAAGAAATTATTGTCCTGTATAATTTCAGTCAATATTTGTTCTGTGCAAATTTCCCTGAAAATTTAGATACAAATTTTCTTTCTTTAGTCATTAATCCTTTCTAAATGTTCAATTCTGAGTAATAAGCGCAGTTCCCAAATAATTTAAAGTAGTCCCAAATTATCAAAAAGCAACATCGAGTGTTGTGAACACATCTATCGACATGATTTTGATGTGGATTTGAATATTGCACAGTGTGTTCCTCAGGGCACATCCCCCAAGATGCACCATCTAATCACAGAGTTCAACATATGCCATCAATAACAGAGAAAGCGAAGTTAATTACAGGTTCCTGTACAGTGTCTCTCTGCCACTAGTGGCCCATTATAATGTATCATTCTTCAAATTGAGAGGAGATTGACAGAAATTTTATCAACTTTTCAGTCCCCATGTCTTTTCTGTGCAATAAGTGTCTGCCGTACACTGGGAAAGTGATTAAATATCAATTTCACGGAAACCTGGGACTAATGTTGAAACGACTAATGAGACACTAGTTTTACTACTGAGGGACTGTGACTGCCCCATGAGTCAGAGGAATGCCTGTCATTCTAATTACTCATCATTTGGCCAGGTTTTCATTTCTCTTTCTCTCTCTCTTTAGGTCCCTAATTGGATATTTAGGAACTTTAAACTTAGTATCTCAGTGGGAGGAATGTTCTTACAAAATCAGTAGAATTTTCATGTCATAATTCTTTTGAGTTTTCCTATCAGAGGCAGCGACAATTTTATTTGAAAAACATCATTTATAATCCAACTGCACTTATATTAACAATATGCAGCTTGCTTCATTAAAATTAATTTCAAAATATCAAAACATATCTTTTATAAAATTATGCTCATTCCTTTATATTATATATAAAGAAATGTGTATATAATGTATATACAATACATATTGTATTATATGTATAATTATATAATATAATTTTTGCTTCAGGTGTTTTCTCTATTACAGGAACAATATAGAACCCATAAAAGAGTTTCAAGTAAAAGCAAGTTCCATAAAAATCATTATTTCCTCCATAAAAATGGTATTCTACTAATTAGTAAAATATTATAATAGTAGGAGAATTTTGATAAAAGATTCTCAAAGTTAGCATTTTCATGACTACTATGAAAACAGAAGCTGTGGAGTGATTTCACAGAGAGGAGGTCTACAATGTCATCATAAATTTCACCCATAAACTCTTCATAAACATAAACTTAAATTTCTGTTGTATGTAATCAATTTATTTACTATCAGAGTCAGGCAGAAGAGCTCTGGCAAGTGATTTACTCTTTTCTAAAGCTTCAAGCTTCTCATGTCTGATGCTGGCTTATTTCTTCAACCTTGAGCCTACTTGAGTACAGAAAATGCCAATAGTGGCACAGCCAAGGCCTTGATAAAATCTTAAAGAATATAGTTTAAGGTTTTTTAATACAGAACTGTTCTGGCTCATTCATGGGCCTCATTGCTGAATCACATATTAATTTATGTACAAGAATGTTCTTCCATTCTCCATTTTCTGTTTTGTTCATGGGGGGGTGGGTTGAAATGTTCATGCATTGTATAAAAGAAAGTCTAGGACTAGGATTCTGCATTTCCAGAAAAAAAATGTGTGTAAGAAGGTAAAGGAAGCTTAACAGTAGTAAAATACGGTGAGATGTCTAATTGGGATATTTCTTTGTTCCCACCTTTCTGGTCTGTTTTCCATTCTTTATTTCTTCACAACATAAGCACAGTCATGGGACAATACAATTATTTCTACTTTGCTCTACTCTGATATGTGTGTCTCCCAGAAAGAGGAGTTGTGAGTTATTTCACAAAGCTGAGTTCTTTCAGCATCATTTTTATACTAAATTATTTTATTTTAATTCTGTTCAAAGATAAATCTAAAACTAAAAATACCCACTCAGAAAATATGTGAATCAATCTTACTTTAAACAGCATAAAAGTAAATGCTTATTGAAGACAATATAAGAAAGAAACTTTGAATATGCCAATCTATGCTAAAAATAGAAATAAGTTTACCTGTTGCTATCTATTTAAACTTTCATAGAAAGTTATAAATAATTATACAAGTCGAACTTCAATTATCATTAAAAGACTGGTCTTTAATTTCACTTTTTGGAATGATCATAAAAGCTTAAGTTCAGAAACATAGACATAATTTTCTGGTAAAAGAGCAACATCTATGAATTAAACAATAATAATGGGAAAATTTCACAGTGATATTTAAATAGAAGAAATATACATGTAAATAAATTTGACTCTAAACTTGCATTTTATCATGATAAAAGTCAGCTGAGTTTCATGCCACAGAACGTATTAAATCTATAACAGGACACCTTGGTGAAAATTATTATATTAATATCAGTTTTAATATCCAGTTTTTTCTCTTGGTTTCTGCTCATTTTCCTGATTTGGGAAATATGAGGAAATGATATCTGTTGTGATGAGGAGCAGTGGGCTGCGTCCCTCCACCCAGCTAGCTTTACCCAAAATAATTACATGGAAACTGTATTTGTTTAAACACTGCCTGGCCCATTAGTTCCAGCCTCTTACTGGCTAGCTCTTCCATATTGATCTAACCCATTTCTAATAATCTGTGTAGCCCACCAGGTGGCTTACCAGGAAAGATCTTAACTTGCATCTGTCTGGAGTGGGAGAATCATGGCGATTCCTGACTCGGCTTCTTTCTCCTAGCATTCTGTTCTGTTTACTCCACCCACCTAAGGGTTGACCTATCAAATGGGCCAAGGCAGTTTCTTTATTAAATGAAAGTAACTCCTCCATCATTTCCCCTATTTCTGTTTTTTATAATTCATTTATTTATTAAAGATTTCTGTCTCTTCCCTGCCGCCGCCTCCCAATTCCCTCCCCCTCCACCAATCAAGTCCCACTCCCTCTTCAGCACAAAGAGCTATCAGGGTTCCCTGCCCTGTGGGAAGTCCAAGGACAACCCATCTCCATCCAGGTCTAGTAAGGTGAGCATCCAAACTGCCTAGGCTCCCCCAAAGCCAGTATGTGCAGT
>NC_022031.1:25767010-25783554 GCF_000317375.1 Microtus ochrogaster
ATATACATATTATTAATATCAGTTTTAATATCCAGTTTTTTTCTCTTGGTTTCTGCTCATTTTCCTGGTTTGGGAAATATGAGGAAATGATATCAAATGCAAGTCTACCTGTGCACATGTATACAAACAAACACACACATACACAAACTCTCTCTCTCACATACATGTGTACATACAAAAATTTTATTAACTTGTATAAACTTTGTATGCTGCTATATTTTTTTATTTCATCATAATCATAATAAATAGATTAAGTATGGTGTACAAAATAAATATTTTAATATTGGACTTCTTCCAGATGGTTTTCATGTCACACATGGGTCAGTGGGATAATCTACTGAACTCTGTTGAATGTTCAAATGTAGAGCTGCAGTTTATTACATTTTCCTTGAATGATCTTATATTATAATCTATTGTGTATTATATATATGTGTGTGTGTGTGTGTGTGTGTGTGTGAACTATTTAAGGACACACACTCTCATCTGAGAAGGTAAAGTTTAACTTCAATATCATTTTGGCAAATATATTCTATAGATTTCCCCAACATTGATTTCGATGCCTATACTTAATATCACCATTAGGAAAAAAAATATTGACAATTTAAATCCATCACTTAGTGTTTGGCATTTCATGTTTTCCGAATGAACTGAATTAAAAATAAACATCCATACTCAAATGTTGCATAAAAGTTCAAAAGTGGTGCAATTGTTCTTGTTATTTTTCCTATGCATACATTAATCATCCTTCCTTAAAATTTTAAAATGCTATAAGCTTACAGACTATTCAGGATTTTAGGATTTCCAAGTCAGTATATAGGCTTGG
This sequence comes from Microtus ochrogaster, assembly GCF_000317375.1. Lineage (NCBI taxonomy): Eukaryota > Metazoa > Chordata > Mammalia > Rodentia > Cricetidae > Microtus > Microtus ochrogaster. The sequence goes on from NC_022031.1 coordinate 25,767,834, forward strand.
TTAAGTGAATCAAATATACATCATGAAGAATTGCTTGAGGCAGGACACCCTTACTGTTCTGAGTCTGTGGTTGAGTAGATAAGGAGATATTTTAGAAGTTAATTTAATTTCAATTTACAAATAACATATGTGGATTGATTATTTTCATATTAGTAGTAACTGTATATCCTCTATAGCATATAGAGATTTTCAAGCACTATTTAGAGATACAAGGTCATTGTTTTTTTAAAAAATGAAAATTTGGTTAATCATCAGACGTATATTGATATAAAAGAAGAATGATTAACCCACATATCAATTTTAAAAACTGTCAATTCCATGTGTCTTATAAGTTATTTCTATACATATTCATTATTTCACAATTTGTATGATACAGAGAAAAATAAAGAAAAAAAATAGATGAAGGAATTAGACATGCTCAAAGATTATGATATGTTTTGAAGATGGAAAAATAATTCTTTCTCTATACCTTTTAATTCTATTTCATTTTGGGCATAAAATCTCAGTGTTTTCTTGAAACAATGATTATTTCATGAAATTAACAACTGAGAAGTAAAAATAGGAGTTAAAAAAAGGAGCTACATGTGTGGATTCTGGTTGAGGGCTGATCATTGCACAGTGTTCCAATTCAACATCTCCCTTTGTCTGCACACTATTTGAAAATGCAATCAAGATTCTCTAATCGCTTTACCATTCTTATGCTTACTAGCAAGTGTACAATATATTATAAACAGATGTTCAGCTTAGCGGGAAGTCTCATTAAAGACCTGGAATCCTGACCCATTCCAGAAAATGTATAGCATCTGGCATGTTCAAAATAGAACTGCTTTCATCGATTCATCCATGGAATGGTACTCTTGTGTGTTCAGACACTGTGACTCACTTTTCTGGGGATGACTTAACTCGTTTTTTTCTCATGAGAACTATCTTGGAAGAAATGTCAGTGAAAATACATAAAGTGAAGAAAATAGCATCGCATGATAAATCCAGGGCTGGCAACAGCTTTTCCTTTATTTAGATTTGGGGATCATGACTGATATTATAAGAACACTTTTTTTCCAGCCCTGTATCCTTTATGTGAAATCAGAGGAATTTCACATAACTACTTATGCTGATTTTCTTGTTTTTCTCAAATCTACAATTTTCTTCAGAGTACAATTAGAAATTATTTAACTTGGATTTTCAAAATATTGCAAGTATTCATTTATAAAACCCTATGTTGTTTTTACCTGCAATGTCTTTTAAGCAGTCTCTCACATTTGAAAATTTTTTTAACATTTCTCCATCTTTTTTTTCTCTTTATAACCTCCTATTCTGTTGACATGTGACTGTGTTGTATATAGAGTATAACTTTTTTATTTGAAGATGTTATATGTCTTGTCCTAGCGAGCCTATTTCTCTTCAAGAGAGTAACAGCAGATTCCAATCAAAATTACTTGATACACCATGGAGTTTACAAGCGTTACTTTCAAAAGCATATGTGGTTCCAGGAGCTCCTGACCGAAGAGTTCCCATCCCTCAAACCTCACAGGTGATGCGCAGAACGCATAGTGAAAGCTACATGGCTAAAATCTCCTAAACCATCTTCAGGCAACTGCAGCACTCAGGTATTTTCTCCTCAACTAACAATTGAGTTGTTTGCTGCTTTATGGCCTTGTGTAGAGACCTCAGGAGTCTGTGAGATTTAGTCCTCTGAAATTCCCTCACTTTGAGAGAATGTTAATGGGGGAAATATTATTTTGGTTTCCTTTGATGTCCATAATGGCAAATGACACTGATTTGATTCAAGACAGTAATGATCATATCCTACTTCAAGGAAATAGAAGTCAGTATTACATATGATTAAGAATTATTATCAAATTCTACTATAAAATTATAAGCTAAAATTATATGATTGGAAAAGGTGGCATGGAGGTGTTATTATGTTTTAAAGTATTTTCAATTATTTTTAGAACTTCTCAAAATTATTTTAGTCACATACATTTTTCTTTTCAAAGTTCAACATGATTAATTGAGTTTTTTAGCAAATGTATACAGATGTGAAGAAGAAAAAGGTTTTAACAGTTATTTTGGAACATAACACATATAAAAGCCAAATGGAATTCAATGTTTGAAGAAATTAATAAAAAGATTGTTTCATTAAGTGATAATTAAAAGCCTCTAGCTACAGAAGAATAATGTTATGACAGAAATGTGATGTAAGCCCATCACAATAGAAAGACAAAAAGAAAAGCAATAAGTGTAAAGAAATAAGACAAAAATCTTTAGACCAGCTTGATTTGGAATAGAAGAGGCAGGAAGTGAAAAGTGTGCTATAGAAATAAAGGGCAAAAAATGAATTGAGAAACATTCAGTCAGAATTGAGGGAAAAACATGGACAATATCAAAACTCACAAAACATAAAATTTCATCTGAGTATAATTCATAATATAAGGAATGACTACATATCAAGTTTTCTGATCCTGGATTTCTGCAGCTAATTCATTTTTGTTGATGTTATCGCTATTTTTCTTTTTGTTTTGATCATTTTAAGATTAAAATATAATTACATCATTGCCTTCTTCTTCTCTACAAGCTCTCCATATCCCTATTTCTATCTCTGTCTAATTCATGGCTTTCTTTTATGTGTTATTATTACACATACACACACACACACACACACACACACACACAAATACAACCTTCTGTGTTCATTGTCCATTTAATATTGCTGCATGTCTATAATTTCAGGGCTGACCACATTGTATAATGATAATCAATTAGTGAGACAATCCCTGTGGAAGACTAATATTCTTACTCTGAGCATCCAATAGTCCAATACTTCCAGTAGTCCTTGGTTTAGGGGTTAAGACCCATGAGATTTTCCCATTACACATTCATATTTCTTGTTCAGGTATTGTTTATGCAACCATATTTTTGAGGTAACATGGGTGAAGCTTTCCTAGCTCTTGCAATATGCACCCTTGATTTAGTCAGGTACTCTAAAGGAAAACAACCATATGTTAATATATGTTAAATTAGTAACAAGGGAAGAATTTATGATTCAGACACTTGCAACATGGTTACTCAGTCTTTGAAGCTGAGTGCCAAGATCTGGATTGACAATCCCTCCAGCACTGTTCTTCATTTTCAGGATTTAAAGTTTTCATTATAGAAGTTTTTTGTCTCCTAAGCTAGCTTTATTTGTAGATATTTATTCTTTAGTGCTAATGTGAATATAGATGAAATTGTGTTTCTCAGTGTGTTTTGTAAATTGATATTGCATTGTTTAAATTGTTGATCTCTTCTAAAATTAAATGACAGAATTTTAAGGATCCCCAATGCCATATCTTAGAAATAATTTGAGTTATTTTTACTACTTTAATGTCTTTCTTTTGCCTTGGTGCTCCAGTTAGTGATTCCAACATTATATTGGAAAGGAGGGAGTTTGATGCACAGTTTAGTATTACTCATGATTTAAACAGGAATGATTCAAGTTTTGAATATGATATTGGTTGTGAGGTTTGCATGCATTATTAGAGGTATGATTCCTCTAGTCCTTTCATCTTGATGTCATGTTGGGATTTTTCTAAGAATTTTTTGTGCATGTATTGAAATATTTATGTAATTTTGTCTTTAAGTCCACTTACACAATTTATCACATTTATTGTCTTGGGTGTGTTAAAACATCCCTGCATCCCTGGGATAAAGCCTACTTTGTCATGATGCAGGAATTTTTGACATAGACAATGACATTTCAAAAATTTTATTGAGGAATTTTGAATTAATGTTTTCAGACATATTGGTGCATTTGCATGTGCACACATTCACACATGCATGGTCATGCATACTTAGTACAGATTAAATGTAATAAAATTACTAGAATCGTTTAAAATGCATTTACTTTTCACATAGATGTTCACATTGTCATTTTAAGACGTAAGGCACTGTATTGTCAACAGTAATATAAGCACCATCAATGACCTTATTCATTAAACTCTGAAATCTACAGTTTACTCGGAATATATGGTTGCAAATATGAAGGAAGAAGAAAGCTGAAAGAATTATAAACACCATCTTCACTGGTTTTTGAAATGTCATGTATTCTATTAATTTCAAAACCCATTGGTTCAGACTTACTATATATATATATATATATCCCTTCTCTGCAAAGAAACTGTCAGAACAGATTTTCCAATTGACCCTTCCCTCAGCTAGCAATTGGGAGGCAAACATCAAGAGAAAAGAGCTTATGAGTCAGATAACAAGTTATAACATATATGTATTTCATTAGTGTGTGTAAATACTGGTTTTAAAAAGAACCTGAAAAATCATATACTGTTAGATAGTAATGCTTAGATAACTATAGGTTGTTTAAAATTAATGAAAAATAATGATGTGGGGTGTCCTTCTGTATATCTGTTGCTTTATGGGTTGATGAATAAAGCTGTTTTGGCCAATGACTTAGCCGAGCAAAGCCAGGTAGAAATCCAAACAGAGATATAGAGAGAAAGTAGGAAGAGTCAAGGAGACAGCATATAGCTGCCAAAGGAGAAAGATGCCCACCAGAACCTTAACTTCTCAGTAGGCCACAACCTCATGGTGATATACAGATTGATAGAAATGGATTAATTTAAAATATAAGAGCTAGGTAGAAATACGCTTCAGCCATTGTCTAAACCATGCTGTAATTAATACAGTTTTTGTATGATTATTAGGGTCTGAGAAGTCAGGAAATGAAAGAGCAGTTTCTGCCTACAATAAATAAAACTGTTGAAAATTAGAAGTAGTGTAATTTCCATAACCTCTAAATTTGTAATATAAAGGCCAGAGAAATGACTTGGAAGATAAGAACACTGCTCTTATAGAACACCCAGGTTTGAGTCTCAGCACTCACATGGAGGTTCACAACTGACTGTGACTTCAATTGCAGGGTATCCAACGGCCTCTTCCAGCCTCTAGTTTAAATAGGCATTTACATGGGAGCAAAACAACAACAATAACAGAAACAACAGTAATAGCAAACTTGTAGAAATTATGTTTGACAAAACGTTGAAGTAACAGAAATACATGTGACTATTATTTTCTATGTATAATTGACTTGGGACATCTTCATGAGGCTAGTGGCAGGAAGGAGAAAGAAAATTTCCTATTTCTATCTCATTTTAATTGGAATTTCCCCAAGTTTTTATGAGCAAATGGAAGTGAACAAGCCATGATTTTTTCGAGCACACTTTTGTCACTTTAAATACAGAAAACATTAGAAAGGCACTGTAGTCTATCAGAAAGAATGAATAAATCATGAAGCTGCAGGATAATTTTGTGCCCTTTTCAGAAAACTCATTTCTGAATGCAATCTAGACCTCCAAAAGTGCTACAGTGCCAGAGAGATTGTTCTGTTTAGAATACTTACGCTATCCTAACTGAGCATTTCCCTATGAATTGTCTTTCCTGGTTTTGGAAGAATAAGTTCAATTGGTCTCCTCTACATGCAATCTTCCATCAGACAAAATTTTGAGTTTTGCAAATGTAAATAGAACAGCAATTCTTGGTGATGAAACCAAAAGCACAAACTCATGGAACAACTTGATGAGTCTATTTAGACTGCATATATTTATTCCTGCCTGCCTAGATTCACACACTTTGTATCCCCACTGGATAATAGCAGAATGTTCTCTACAAGATAGAAAAGGAGGGAAGAAACCAACGTCCTACCCAGCTTTGACACCACAACAGTCATCAGCATGCCAGGAGAGCCTTAAAGGTTGATAAGTGATAAAACTGGAAGGCATCCAAAAGCTCTCTAATTGTACATAAGACCTGGTCAAAAAGAATGAAATCATGTGTGGTCCAGGAAACCTAGTTAAATATGCAGTGCCTCTACAGCCATATACTTTGGAAAAGAACCTATAACAACAACTGTACTAAAATCAGCCTAATCCCTAACTGTATTCTAAATATATGTCCTTAATCCTACAGATGAGTGCAGTTTTTATGCTCTTCAAGCAAAATTGCTTGGCAACATGCTGTGACCACTAATAAAAGTGACAATCAATAAAAAGCATCGTTGTTTTACTGATTCTCAGCAGATATAGCTGCAGTATAACTATTCTACATAAGGTTTGCAATTGATATGAAAAAGGGGGCATAAAGGTTGTAAGAATCAGAAGAGGGAATTTGCTTTATGATTGTGTCTTGTAAGAAAGTCAGTAGTTATACTCAAAAAACTTACCAACATGACTGCCCAAACATGAGCTAGAGAAGGACAATAGCAGTTGACATGCCAAAGTGGATGGTGAAGCCAAGGAAGCTTCAACCTTGCACAAAGTACAATCGTAAAATAAGAAATTCTGAGACTTGAGAGCAATGGTAGCCTCCATGGAAGAGCACATCGATTGGTTGTCCAGTATCGTTTTATCAGCCCTGAAAACATACATAATACATATATACATACATACATAACAATATTATATAGAATGAGAAGTTGTACATATTAATTTGGAATATATATGTATACACACATACAGGCATGTATACATATATGCAATACATGTATGCAAGTATATGAATACACTATATGCATATATATCTAAATAACATTCACATTGCACTTATATCATTGAGAAAGTAGTGGAAATACTGATGAAGCTAATTAGGAAATCTGTTGTGAGGTAATGTATATATATATATATATATATACACACATCAGAGAAAGTACACATATGAAATCTCAATAATATTTTTGTCTAAACATAACTACAACATCACTTGACATGCTAACCTGGTTGGGAAAAGTTTCACAATGCTCCAACACAGGCTGCTGAGAGAGAGAAACAAATTTTCAGATAGATTGTCCTAAAGTGTTGAGTTTTAAACACACTACAAAGGAACAGCAATATATACATTCAGCAGAATATGTATGTGTGTGTAATGTATATATATATATATATATATGGAAAATATGTGTGTGTATAATTAAAAATGTGGAGACATAGGAGAATTTGGTGTGGAATAGGAAGTAGGAAAATAATGTATATACAGTATTTATAAAAAAATTTCAAAACTAAAAATTATGTTTTCAAGGAAATTTTAGACTTTTAAAGGATGAAACACAACAGCAATATTTTTATATTTTTATTCATGTAATTGTTCCATGTTAAATATTCTTTTAAATTTGAAGGTTACGATTTACTTATTATAGGATGTTGAGTTTATTAGAACTGTCTAAAGATTGAGACAACTGGATTATTATGAAATATCTAGAAAATAAAAGATTAAAATTTTCTAACTGTGATGTTAAACTTAAATCATCTATAAGTATGAAAATGCCATAATGAACACTTTTATTCTTTATATTAATTTAAAATTGATTAATGAAAATATTTTTAAAATATGAGGTGTATAACATGCATGTACATCAGTTTTGATGACAGTTTTACAAGAAGAGCTGAATTGTATGGCATGAAACAGGAGAATATCACTTAGAAAGTCAAAGAGCTTGGTCACAATGGCTGATCCTATCAGAAATTCACAGATAGAGCACAGAAAAATAAAAATAAAAATCAGAAATACAAGAAGATCTGAAGTTTCCCCATTCCTGAAGATAGTCTCCTTAACCATCCTACCATGTGACATTCAGCAAATCTGAATTCAGATCATTACTCTGACTATGATATTTATGAATTGTAGTGTGTTTCTAGTGTATAAAGGGTCAATAGATTCTGTTTGTCATAGATATAATTTCTCCAGCCTATTTTGTAGTCTGGAACCAGTATCCTGTAGTCCTTACGTATAATACAGACTAAAGATTCTATCCTCAGATAACCACCCCGTTGTTCCCACTGTACCAATCAATACAGCTCAGGTTCATGGCTGCTTCCAACCTGGACATGTGACACTCTGATCCTTTAATTCTGACTGATCCTGCCATTGGGCTCCTCAGAAGGCATTTCCTTCCTTCATGTTGACTATGTGCTAGTGATGCAGAAATAATAGATAATGTTGTAAATACTGCTGACAAGGCATAGGACATTGATAATGAAAATAAAGAAGTTAACTTTCTAAAGAGCAAGAAAATTGACTTTGTAAGAAAGCTGACTCAGCATTTGGTTCACTAATTAATTTTTTAAAGACAGAAGTGTCACCAAGTCCAAGAGGTCAGGGGACTAAATATTCTTCATTCTACTTCAATAAAAAATAAATGAAGGCAAACTCTTCAGAGCAGAGACCTTCTTGGTAAAGTATACCTCACCGATCTCCTGGCTAGTATTTAGAAAGCCCTAAGTTCACAAGAGCACCAGAAAACCAAAACAGATTCTTGGCCTGCAACACTTGGCATAAGCATGTGGTTTTATTAAGAACTTTATAAAATGCCTTTGTATGGGTTTCTCTGCCAGAGAAATGTTTTTATGTGAACATTGCCCAAAGGTACTGTAATTTCAATTCTCTCTTGTCGTACACATCCTCAAAACTCTCAAAATTGGTAGAAAATATTTAGAAGTGCTTTACTCACAGAAAACTTTAAGTTTTAGAAGCCAAAATCATTGCATTGGTAAAAGCACCAATTGAAGAAATAAAATTAAATTATTTAGCTGCAACCTTGGTGGAACTCTGAAACACAGCTTGCGCCAATACTGAGGGGACTTAAGAGGTGTGTGAACAGTCACAGGGAGTGACACTCCAATCTCTAGGACCTCCATAGTGAGGCAAAACCCCAGGCCCCTACCCCAACTCCCTCAGCTTTTCTAACCATCCATTAGGGGGTTTCCTGAGGCTAGGCTACCCAAAAACTGATACTCATCCAGTGGACCCCTAGGCTACTAGCCACAACCTGCCTAAGAGCTGAGAGCTATAATTGTTATAGTACTGAGGGGACCAAGAACTTGCTATAACACTTAGGGAATTAAGAGGGAGCACCAAGAGAGCAAACCAGGAAAGAAGACCAAGAGAGCAAGTGAATTGAGACTTCAGAGGCTTTTTGAGACAGACATTGATAGTACAATGAACAGATCAAGAAAAATTCTTATACTCTCGGACAGCAACTGCAAGGATTGGAACAAGACACAAACACATTGCCCTCCTTATGTAGACCTTGCTCAGCCTAGATATCTTAGGGAGGCCCTTAGACCTTCTACAAAGCAATCTGCTTTATCCTCTCTGAGGATTAGATGAGTGTGGGGAGCAAAAGTGTGTGGAGGGAATTGGAGGAGAAGAGGGAGTGGGAACTTGGATTGGTATTTTAAAAAAAAAAACTAAGAAATTAAGAAAAATACACAGTAAAACACTTTTGCAAAATATTTTGGCATTTTGAGTTATTGATTTCATTGAAACCTACAAAAATTATGTTAATTATTGCCATATATATTAGAAATACAAAATAATAATCTGCAGAATCAAGTTTACACTTAAAATTTACAAATTCCAATGTAAACAACGTCTTAAACACAAGTTCAAACTCATTTTGTGTTTTATTTTTTGGTTACACAATATGTTTACTAAATATTTTATAAAGTAATTAGGGGTTCAATTTTCGACATAGATGATTTTTTAATTCTTTCTGGATGTTTTGAATTTATTTTGTACTATGATTAAGAAAATTGATTTCTTTTATTATTTTCATCAGTTGTTCCCATAGTTTAAGAATTTAATATTATTTAAAATTTTATTCTAAAATGTTATCTAAACCATCATTTATCATGTTAAAGGAATGGTCCTGTCCTACTTATTTATTTAAAAAAAAGAAAACAATTTGAATTAATGTTTTTAATTCCTCATAGTCCTTTAAGAGTCTTCCACAATGTATTTGATTATATCACCTCTCCCCAATTCTTTTCAGATTCTGCTGTCTTCTCTACTCAGCAAATTTTAACTTCAAATAAACAATCAACACCAGAACAAATTTCTGCTGCTCAAAAGACTACAAACTTGAAGAAAACTGTTTTTCCTTTCCCAGTTCCCAACAGTTGCCAATAGTTCCACGGTTAGCAGTGGGATTTCATGTTCACCTCCAATCTCCACATCAGTGTTTTATAAAAGTCTTGTGTATGCTGGAGTAACTACTCTGATTTCATATATCCAGCTGCTCTGCTGTGTTCAGGAGACACTGTTTGCCTACAGTCATCCAGCACCACTGACTCTTAAATTTATTTCATCCTCTCTTCTGAAATTATCTCTCAGCTTTGTAAAGAGGATGTACAGTAGATGTCTTAATTTAGGGCTGAACATTATGCTCTTGTTCTTTGAATCTATGCTAATAATGGGTATTAGTGTCACTATTTATTATGAATAGAAGCTCCTATTGTTGTTCAGCTATTTCCTCTGCAACATGCCCTCCTTAAGGGAGGAAGTTGGTTTAAGGACTCAGTAAGCGAATGAAATATACCATTAAGGAAATTTAAAAAGCTACAAAATTCGCAAAATGTCTTCCCAAATTTGTAAAAGCAAAAAACATTTGAAGGGAAAGAGGACACCTTTCAGAGTTGATTGTGAAGTTGGGCAGGGATCTCCAAGGATACAATTTTGTGAGTCATCAAAAATTTTAGGGTGAGCATTTTGCAATGCAGGGGCCATTGAGTCCCTTATCTCTTCCTTTAAACCCTTTAATCATGCTGCTGTATCTCCAATAAACTTACTGATTTATAGACTAGGATGTCATTATTTCTTTTTTCTGCCATCTGTATCTGATTTAAGTTGAATAGATATTTTAAAACCATTGTCAACTTGATATTTTGACTCCATGGGAACCAAACAACTTTAGATATGTCTTCGATAGTTTCTGAGTTTGGCTAATTGAAATGAGAAGTTTCACTCTAAATGAGGGAGCACCATTGCATGGGCTGGCTTCAGAAGAGAGGAACCTAAATACCAGAGATCTACTCTCTTACTCTGCTTCCTATGAACACATGCATTGACAGCAGCTGCCTCAAGCCCCTGACAATGTATCTTCCTTGACATTATTCATGCTACGCTCAAATCACAAGCCAAAATAAACCTTTTCTTTTTCAGGTGTTCTCCTGAGGTAGTTCTCACAGCAGCAAGAAAAGTAAGTACAGCATTTTCTCTAGGAAAATTCATGAGACACCATTATCCAGTAACTAGAACATTTCTCTGGGAAAAGTCATAAAACAACATTATCCAGGGAAAGCCATGAAAAGTAAAGGTCAAAAGGCAAAAGATCCAGGAATTGCAAGGAAGACAAACTGAAGAACAGAACACAAAGACTCGTTACGAGACCCCAAACCTTGCTATATATAAATAATACTTGTAATACAAGTTTTTCTTAGAGAAATTTGAAAGAGGGAGAAAGAAGCCTACAATACTTCCATGTCAATTGATAATGGCTCAAAAATCTTGTTTTCAGAAATTGCAAAGAGTAATTGAAAATACATAATATCAATAAATAGAAGTAGAGGTTCAGACTCAGCTAATATCTTTCTGTCATGGTCAGGAGATCAATCAAATCTGAAAAAGGACAAATTTAATATGTATTTGTATAGATAAGATTCTGAATAAATGATATTTACAAAGTATTGAGCATGTAGTAAATGACTCTCCTTATAGACACTTACTTAGCAATTGCTAACATTACAATGAATTTTCTACGAGGAAACTGAATATAAACAGTACATTTGCTGCTGAGTTTGCCTGTGATAGATGCCTTGTCTCTAGGGCATGATGTAAGAAATGATGGAATTTAAAATGTAAGTTCCAAACTGAGGTTCATAGAATACTTGGAAAGGATGACTGGAGCTCCCATGGGATTCCCAAGATCCTGTGAGAACAAATGTTATCTGAGTGAATGTGACCTGTGGTAATTTTCTGGGTTTATGGTTTTCAACACTTACACTACCCTCACTTGCCATGCTTTCATTTATGATGCGATTTGACATGTAATCATGTGAACTTCATCAGAGGTGAACTACCTAAACTTAGCCTTTCAGAAACTAAATGAACATTTTTTATTACAATCTTAGCAAGTATCAAAGATCTTTTTGCAATAACAAGAAGCAGACTAGGACAGAAAAAGCCTTAATCGAAGAACACATTGAATATTGACAATTCCTGAATATATATGCTATGCTCCCTCCTCCCTCCCTTCCTGCCTCTCTCCCTCTGTCTCTCTCTCTCTCCTCTTTCCTTTTTTCTCTTCTCTTTTCTTTCTATTTCTTAGACAGGGTTTCATTCTATCCCTGCGTGGTCTGGTTCTCTTTTTTTTTTCTTTTTATTAAAAATTTCTACCTCCTCCTCTCCTCCCATGTCCCTCCCCCTCCCCATCCTCCCCTTCTCCTCCCTGTCCAGTCCAAAGAGCATTCGGGGTTCCATGCCCAGTGGGAAGTCCACGGTTCTTCCCCCTCCATCCAGGTCTAGGAAGGTAAGCGTCCAGACTAGGCTCCCACAAAGCCAGTACATGCAATAGAATCAAAACCCAGTGCCATTGTCCTTGGCTTCTCAGTCAGCCCTCATTGTAAGCCACATTTGATTACATGCTCATTCAGTCCCAGTCCAAATGGCCTCTTTTATGTAGACCTGACCTTGAAATCATGATGGTCACTTGCCTCAACCTTGTGTGCATTTTGACATGAAGCATGGACAACTCTAACGACCCAGTTTCTAGTCTTTTTCTATTTATAGCCTTTGTTCCTACCATGAAAAAGAACTCCTGCTTTGCTACATTGATTTCCTATCATAAGGATTCATAATTATTCAGGAATTAGTAAAGTAGGTATATTTTGTTGGTTATAACTATAACTAAATTAGCTATTTTAAATATGAATAGTTCTTATTTCATAAGGTTAGTACAATCATTCTTAAATTGTGTTTTTGTTATCTTTATGAACATTCAAATGGGAAAACCTTTCCAGGTATTAATTACTATGTATGAAAATAGAAACTGATAGAAAAAGACAAATTAGCCGGGCAGTGGTGGTGCATGCTTTTAATCCCAGCACTCGGGAGGCAGAGGCAGGCTAATCTCTGGGAGTTCGAGGCCAGCCTGGTCTACAAGAGCTAGTTCCGGGACAGGCACCAAAGCTACAGAGAAACCCTTTTTCAAAGAAAAAAAAAGAAAAAGACAAATTATAGTGACATGGGAAGAGAAGTTTCATCTCAGGACCCCTTTGTCTGTCCTGATGAGAGGGTGAAAACATAACCATTAACATTGCTGAAGAAAAAAGCACATGTTTTCTTAAAACCAACTCAGAGATGAAACTGTCTTTACTTAGGGCACAATTCATGTAAAACCTTGAGATTTTAGAATTCCTCTCCTATTACATAAGTCTAATGAATAAAGTCCCTCACAAGGCCACATTTACAACTATGTTTATAAAAGAAAACTCATTAAATTTTATTCACTGGTGTATAAAGTATGCTCTTTGAGCAATATTTTTTAAAAATGGGTTTTGGGTGTCTTAGCAAACTCTATAGGTGTAACGTAAGAGGCATCTAAATTTCATATATGAACATTATAAAGCCATTTTATTATGATTCTCCCTGGAAGATCCTATATTCATCTTTGGGTGACTCTTTCTTCCCCTGATTACCTCTCTTTCCATTAACCCCATGCCAAAACTCTATGTTAACATGACTCTTAATGAATCTGGAACTCTGCTTCATATTGTCTCATCCTGAAATTCTTCTCTTCCTCAACACTGTAATTCCTACATTTACCTGAATGGAAGTCTTGAAGTGGAAAGGGAGTTTTTCGGGCTGCTGTGGATAGATAGTGGTGGGAGTGGAACAGTGTCCCTGCACTACTTACAAACATAAGAGTAGATCTTTCTTGTGTGTGTGCTGTATAGAAAGAAAGATTCTGTTTTCATGATGAGACTTGGAAAAATGTAATCATAACAACAACATTATCTAAGTAAGATCTGGAAATTATTTTAGGCTAAATTTAGTTAATTTACAACCAATTCAGTGATGTGGTGATTATGTTTAAAAGTAAACCATTTAAGAAACAAAATTTAAATATGATGTTAGAAACTAAGAGTGAAAATTTTTAGTCAACGCTAGAAAAGGGGAAGATTGTGACTTCCCAAGCCTACTGGAAGTTTGTTGTGATATCTTATTGATAGAGGAAAATTGAGTTTCTAAAACTGGGCAGTCAGGAACAGCAGTGAAAACAGTTACCAGTCTTCAAATATCATCCTTGATGTTTATAGCATGAGATGATTAATGAGAAGAAAAAGTAAAATTTAGAATTTTAGAATGATTTTTTCTTGTTATAACTAATAGAAAATTTAAGAAACCCCATTAGAATTAATCATATCATATTTAAAACCTTGGTTTCAGAAGAGGAATATTTATACAAGAAATTTATCTTTTATTTAGTACTTGCAATCTTAAGAATTCCCTTTACAGATTTGATATTTATATGTAAGATTCATTTATTCATAACATTTATATTCATTATTCACTAACAATTTCAGACTTATAAATGTATTTATAATAATTGCATTTGCTTTTATAATGTCTTATGCAAATGTAGGAGAGTATGTAAGAAGCATTTTCTGCTCTGGCTACTGTGGAGACACTGTCTCTGATGAATGGGTACTCTGAAGTCCATACCCCCCTTTGTACTAATATTGGCCAATATTAGCTGTAGTTGGCATTATGTTTGCTACAGTTTGGTTGGAGTCAGCAATAACGGCAATACTCCAATTTAAATTGATATTTTGAATATCAGCTAAAAATTTCACTATCTTAATGTAAAATCTTTAGTTGCTTATTTTACTGGAGTAATTAAGTTAAACTAGTACTGATTTATAGGCCAGGAGAAGCAGCCTGAATCCACAGTTGACCTTTTGTTTCTTAAGGTTTGACTAAAATTATTAACATGCAACCCCTAACTCCAACTAAAAAGCCCATCACATGGACAAATGATTTATGTATACTGCCTCATAAATTGCTCACCATAACCAGTCCAGTCACTAATTATAATTTTAGGTTATAGGTGTGGAAATGTTTTTGTGGTGGCACAAAGACTTGGGGCCCTCAAATAAATTTGTTCATTTTATTATAAACACAAAGCAAAGTTTATTGCAAGGGGCAATCAGAGAGGCTCAACAAATCAAGTATCATAGACATTGGAATTCAGAGATCGCAATTCTGGAAGAGTGATTTGATCAGGATGAGTTAACTCCACCTGCAGGTTCTGGGCTAGTCATTCTTGCCATGTGACTAAAAGGCAGTAAAGATTGACAGGTGTTCAGGTAAGAATGGATGGCACATGTAACTTTTATCAATGTACTCTCTTCTTTACAAATGGCACACACATACTCACACCCACTTAAGGGCAGTCCTGGTTGCTCAGTGTTGGAACTGAACATGTAAATCTGTTTCTGTATTGTTGGTTTGAACAGATAATCAACAAATGGTGTAAAAATTTAATCTGGTGGGAAGAGATAATGAAAAAAATGGAGTAAAAATTCTCACCTTAATCAATTTAATAATTTTGTACTTTATTTGCAGTGAAATGTTTGAAAATACTTATATATCTGGTAGCAATATTATCATAAGTAGAAAAGTGTGTTAGTAACAAGCTCACTTTACACCATTGGTTTATCAATCATAACTCAACAAGCTATCTCATTAACGGAGTGACTTTACACAACTTGTCTACTGTCTCTGTGCATGCTTCCTTACTTGAAGGAACTTGGGGAAAAAGGAGGATTGGGATAAAGGAAGGTTGGATAGGGGAGCACGGAAGCACAATTCTTAGTTAAGGGAGCCACCTTAGGGTTGG
>NC_022031.1:25784224-25787536 GCF_000317375.1 Microtus ochrogaster
AAAAAAAAAAGAAAAGTGGTGATTGTAGTAATAATAATGTCAAAGGAGTTTATAAGAACAGATTTAACCAATTTGTGACTATGACTTCATAAACCACAAGAAGCACTTTGCTAGGTCCTGACTCCATTAATTTAGTGATCTAGGCTACTATTTTCAGAAGAAGTATACAAGTTTCTAAACATGCCTTGGCATAGAAATGGATGGATTCGCTCCTGACAGGGAAATCAGGTAGGCTAATTGCACATCCTCACCTCTCACTCTGCACATCTGGATCTCATCCCTAGATATTTAGCAGACCACCTGCTTCAGCATCCCCTTCCTTCCCTCTCCCATCTCCGTTGGATTACACAGTTTTTTTTTCCTTAACTTGCTTCTCCATACTCACTAATTTAGCTCATATCCCAGCCCCAGCAGACATCCCCTAGGAAGCCAAAGCCTGTACTCCAGCAAGGGAAAGAAGAGGTAGATTAACTAGAGATCTTCACACCTTGTTCTTAGCTCCTCCGAAACCAATGTCCCAGTCTCATAACCAGGTCTGCAGGAGACCACCTGCTGTGGCCTCCTGTCTTTCCTAACTCCCATCTGCACAGAGATCTCCCCCCCCAAACCTCTCTCTTTCCATTCCTTGCTATACCCCAACCTATAACCTCAGTAGGCAATTTCTGGGAACCTGTAGAATACTCTAGCCCAGGAACAAGTAGGTTAAGTGAAAGTCTTCCTCTCTCTCCCTCAGCTCTTCTAAATTCAATCTTTGAGTCTCATTCCCAGCTCTTTATCAGACCACTCCTCACTCTGTGCTCCACATTTTCATGGCAGGAAGCAAATCCTGGGTCCAGGAAAATTCTCTCTGAATGATTCTTTCTAAGTTCCGCATATGTACCATCTAGTTAGGAAACAAAAGGACAGGTTGGACTAAACCATAGGTCCTGTGTCCAGGATCCATATGAGATATCACTGGATACCCATGATCTCTTTAGGTGTATCATTGTGTGGTTGCCACCCTTATTTTGTCTTTATATGTATTTCTCTAGATGATTGTGTTTCCATTTGTGTCTGCCTCTGTGTGTTTCTATCACTTTTGTTGGTTGGAGAAACAGAACTAAAATTGTAAGAATGTGTAAGCTGTCCAATGACCATAGTCATCCTTGACCTCCAGGCAATACACATTTTGACAAACGCTCATAGGCCACACCAGGCCACTCACCTGTATTGTGACACTGCCTCTTACTGTGGCAACTATGACCATGGAAGAAGCATGCTACTTTTGTTTCTATGGTGATAATTGGGAATCCCAAGTGGTAATGGTAGCCATGGCTTTCCCTGTTATAATCAATAATTTTATCTGATGAGAGATACAATCTCTATTCCACCACCCCTGTTTGAATTGAGATGTGTGTCTCATGTTGAATACCTGAATTGTTTTTGCCTGGCCAGCTTGGACAAAGAAACCCAAAACATTCATCTGTTTTCTCAGGCTTGCTGGAAGAAATTGACCTTCTCACCCCTTCCTATCCTGGATCATTTTCTTCCAGATTGTTTAGCTTGATTTCTGCTTGCTGTCCCCAGATCCTATAGCTATTTTTTTTGTGTGTGTGTGTGGAAGTGGGTGAGCGTCACTGTAGTTCAGGGAGGGAAACAGATCTTCAAGTCTCTTGTGCTCTCTGATTCTTTGACAGTCTTCTGAAAGCAGCTAGTTATTTCTGGGTAAGGGAAAACTTATTCCCCCAGCTGTTTCAGGAAGGGGAGAAAGGTCAACTCCTTTCCCATTCATGGTTTGAATTCCCTTCACTACCAGAGATTTATAAAATTGTAACTCCCAAAACCTCCATTGTGGAGAAGTCAAAGGTTCTCATCAGCCTGATGAGAACTGTTTTAAACTTAGAGGGTGACAGACATTTATTTACTGGAGTAATTTGTTTTCTTAGTAACTGCTGGTGTAATTTCTGTTTTGCTGGGGTAGTGAAGGGTATAAAGAACCAAGGAAAGAACATCCTGACCCTCATTTAATCCCAAAACCAGGGCCAAGGATAAACATCCTGACCTGAACATGACCCCAAGATTAGGGCTTGAAATTCCAACAATCACCCAACATAAAATAGCATCATTCCCTGAGCTGACCCCAGAATCAGGCCACAAACCTTGCAAATCTCAAGCTACTCCAGGAGGCTCTGTCCCCAGGAAACCATATAAAATCTCTTGAATGAGTTCTGTTGTGTGGTGTTATGACACTTTCGCCAGAGTGGAACTTAGCTATAATAGTTTTTTGCCTGGGTCAGAGAAAGGCAGAGCTGCAACATTTTTCCCTGGGAAAACTTAATCCTAGAGGATCAGAGTTTTTACACTCTGGGGACTTGAAAAGAGCTGTAACACATTCACTGGGAAAACTTTCCCCTAGAGGAGCAGAGCTATAACACTTTCCCTGGAGAAACATTCTGCTAGAGTACCAGAGCTGTAACACTTTCCCTGGGGAAACTTTCTGCTAGAGGGACAGAGCTGTAACATTTCCCCTAGGAAAACCTGTCCCAGGGACAGAACTTTAACCTTCTATGCTCACAGTAATTTTGTGGTATTGATTGGTTCCCGACTGCCAAGATCTCCTTTCATCTGAGCTGCAATGCTTACAGATAGGCAAAAACCAATCCTAAGAAGCTATCTGCAAACACTGGAAAATATTCATAGCCTGTTATTGTTATAGCTCTGGTGGAAAGGTATCTTGGCAGTAGTCAGAAGTTAAGGATTATCACAAAGTTAGAGGACACAACAACCCTCATACAAAAGATTAATTGGGAGGGTGGCTGCCTCTGCTCATGTGAGAAACAGTAAAGAATTGATCAGAAGACAGGGTTTATTACACAGATTTTCTTGAGGTATGAGGTGGAAGAAGAGCTTTCCAGGGTAGAGCTTTCCAGGACGGAGATCGGTAGAATTTCAAATATAGAACTTTGCTTTTTGCTAGGCAGAAGGGAGGCAGAGTCCAGCTGTAAGGGCAGTAAGTCTATGGAACCTGGCTGCTGGAACTCCTCAAAGGGAGGAGCCTGGCCACTTGTGTGGTTTGAGAGGCTTTCTTAACCCAAACAGGAGGCCTGATTTCACTAAAGTCGAACTCCCAATGGTCCTCAGAGCCATTTCCTTGAGCCTGGATCATTTGTAAAATCTTTCTTAGGCCACTGAGGTTGGTTTACCTGAGCACAGATAGCACATCTAAGATGTTATCTTCAGTCATGCTGTCAAAGTTTAAAACATAATACCTGTGTCTGAGGAGTTCAGCAGTTTTTGAGGCTCCTAGGTGGGTAGCTTGGTAGAAATCCTTAA
>NC_022031.1:25788500-25793616 GCF_000317375.1 Microtus ochrogaster
CCACACTCCAATTTCTTAAATGACCATGATGCATATGTACAAATGTTAAGGGCATGTTTGGTACAAAATTATACTAAAATGTTTGTAGAAAATAGCTCTTGGTAGTAATTCTCTACAAAAATAGAAAACTTCAATTATAGTTATGTATATTTAAATCTTCAGTGTTCATGAACTCATTCTGTCCAAGGTCATTGCCAAGGATCTGAATTCAGGAGTGGGATATCTAACCTAGTTATGTAGCAAACATCTGTAGTTCAACATATTCCAGAAAAGCAGCATGTCTATCTTTTTTTTTTTGTGGTAATTATAGTTTTCATTGAGTTTCCTGAGATGTATTTCAAAATCATATTCTTTATAACTACATAATTTGATTCTTTTTTTCCAAGAGACTCTTTGTTACTTTTATGTTAATTTTTGTTCAATTCACCACCGATTTTTCTCTTCCTATTTTTCAGGTTCTTTTGATGAATTCTTGAGCTATTTCATCATCTAAATATTTACCTAAAAAGAATCAGCACACCATTGTCTCAGTGACAAAAGAACGTGAATGAAGGGCTTCACATGCAATTTGAAAGTATGTGCTATTTATTGTTTATAAAATTAACTGAGTGTAGTTGATTTTCAGGATGAAATCTTCAAGGAAGAATCACTTGACCCATGTTTACCCTTCTTTCCAGGGAGATAAAAGACCATTCAATTCTTGCACAGTACTTCATAGTTTCAAACTGCATATAAAATTCAATGAGTCTGGTAAATAGATATCCTTTGCATAAAACTTCTAATTCAAACTTGGCCTATAACTTATGTATCTTATTTTAATTTCAAATGTTACTTAAAGTTTCTATTTCCTCATATGATTATGAATTATAATAGACTTTTAGTATTATTATTGAATATTAAACTATGCAAAATGACACATAATTTATAAAATACCCATGCATCATGTATTTGTATATGTATGCCAACATACATAGGTAGAAAAGATTCTTTGCAATTCTTCTGTTTTTCTCTATATGAAGTCACCACCTGTTGATTACATTTCAATGACACAGCACACTTTTTCAGTTGTTCCCTGAATCTATCTTTGAATGACATTTAAAATAATATTGCTCCATCTAAAAAGAACATCTCAGTTTAGTCATCCTATTTTTGGAAAATATTTAAAGTATTTTCTAAGAAGAAAATTAATTTAGATATCTTGAGACTCTTGAACTGTTTTGGTTTTGATATTATTACATTTTTTATTGGCTGAATCTCACCTGAATTATGAATATTCATATGTTAAACAGAAATATATTGATAATGAATAAACAGCTCTGAGAGAAATTATTGAAAATAATTTGGATTTATTAGGGAAGACACATGTTTAAAGTCATTTATAGATTGCTATTAAAGGTGTGCTTATGCTATGTTAGTCTTTGTCATTAGTTCTGCAAAGCAGAATGATAATCTCAATTATGTTTTGTTCTCTAAAACTATACAAACCAAAGAATATTCATTTACATAGTTACATGGTAGCCATGTCTGCTTTTTTTTCCTTTAAGACTTTGTCTTTTGAAAAAGATTTAATTAGTGAAACTAGATTTTGTAAATGTGTGTCTTAAGCATCTGGACAAGCATATTTGAGCGCTGTTTCAAAGTAGCCTCATTCACCCATTGGTTACAAGAAGCCAGACAAGCTTTTACATAGGTTACTATTCATCCCTACATCTATTAGGTTACAAGAATAATGTTTAAATGAAAGAGACTTGACTCCTCAAGGGCAATAGAGAGTCTTGCTGGGAAATGCTCAAATTAAGGTCATACGTAGTGCAAAGCCTTTTAACTGAGACTTCCCATAAACTTTCCTCCTTCACGAAAGTAAATAACTCACAAACAAATTATTTATTTATTCCATATAAAATGAGACTAAGACCTAATCTAGTAATGATCATTAATTTTTACCAGGGGTGTTAAAGTTTTAATTTGCATAATAATGACACCTCTTTACCTTATAAGACATAAATTCCAAAATTAGATTCATCAATAAATTTTCTTACAATATGAAAACTAAAGGCAAAGGCATAGTTGCTCATGTGTTCCTGATTTTTCTGGTTCTACACACACACAGTTACTAAGTAGTTCTCTTTTTGAGGACAATGAAGCCTTAATCAATAATCATGTATTATTAACACTTAATCCCTCACCAGATTGTTTATGCAGATAGAATATATCTTGGTTACTGCTCTTGTGTTGAAGAAGGTATCCATATGAGCAAATTTTTGCATATAAATTAGTTTTGATTAAGATAAATAGAATCTTGTTGGTACTAGGGCCTCATTAAGGGCTGGAAGAACTCCCTAATGTTAATAGAAATAGCCTAGCATGAAACAGTGAAATTCATATATTTGCCTGAGGTCTTGTAAGTTGACTAACTAGTAAAAACACCAGTCACTTAAGCTGGTTGAGTTTGATACCTGGGACCCACAAGGTGAAAAGAAACAAGCAACTCCCACAAGCTACAGCACAACACGTCCACTCATTAGGACATGTGTGTGCTCGAAAGTGGATCTCAGCATCCAAGCTGTAGATTAGTTTCTTTAATTTAAAGTACCAGTAGAACCCAGGAAACTAGAAAGAAAAAACTAGTGAGAAAATTATAGAACGATCTTACAAACTTGAAGATAATAGAAGACAATGATATTAAAGGAAAGAGGGGGAAATAATGGCGACAGAAGTTTAAGAGGAGAGATCAATGGGAGGGTGGGGCAAACCAGGGGATTCAGAAAGGGAAACCAAACAGCAAAGATGTCTGAAAAAAGTAATTTAAAAATACATTTTTATCAATTTCATATTTATTTTCATATAAATAGCTCAAGTAGAGTTACCGTATACAAAAGCTTATGCTTATCCCTGATGGAGTAGGTTTCCATTCTTGTGTGACATCTCCATTCAAGGTTTTGTTCCTGGAGGTATCCAAACAATTTTTCTCGGTTGTCCAGGAAGTTAATTAATTAATTATATTTGCTGGTGAAATTTTTGATGAAGAAACTGACACTTCTGTTACAGAACATGAAGAAATCATTCTGGTACTGTCCAACAATCTGCCTCTTGCTGGCTAAATTTCATAGCATTGGAAGTCCCTGGGGGAAAATTCATCAACAGTCTCATTCATCTGTGAACTCTATGAACTACAACAATGACAAGAATGGCAAGATGTGTCCATGGGTTTAGTACTGACAAGAATGTTATAGGGATAACCAACTGCTCTCTGATTTCATTTAAGACCTTTTCCAAAGGAAGGAGCACATGACTAGTATTATAAATCTGTCAAAGACCCCATGGTTAGGAGCTCATGGGTGGCAGGGGTAAGTTTATTACTATTATTCTGGTAAAAGGACATAGCATCAAACTGCACTCTAAAGTAATGTCTCCATAAGAATGGATAAGCCCAGCTCTCAGACTTCTTGAAAGATGTTTCTTTGTTCAGTAAAGGTTAACAAAGAAGTTCAGAACTAATCCAAGAACAGAGAAACAAATGTCAAAGAGTTCTTTGTCACGAGTGCCACATCTATATCACATTTCTCTCCCCAAGGTTGAGATGTCATCATGGAAGAAAGGCCAGAGAAATTGCAAACTTTAGAAGTTGGGAAGTAAAATAGTGAAACGATGTCTTCTGAACACGATTAGACACCTGTACCCATAAATTCAGAGTGTCTGTAATTGACTTCACAAGATTTGCACAAAGTTAAGCTAGTAAACATTCTAGCATGAAATGGGAAGGGGTTAATGAACCCCACCTCTAACTGAGGAGCTATAGATAAATGGGCGCAACTGGGGGAGAGAAGGGTATTTTACTCTAAGGGTAGCTCCGAATAAATTGGCAATACTCCAGTGTATGTTCAACATGTACTTGTGCATAAGCAATTCGAGAACAACACATTATTTAAGAAAAAAATGAATGTAATTTGGGTTGGTAATATGAAGGGATCTAGAATATTTAGTGGAAGAATTGGGTCTTCAACATGATCAAAATATGTTGCATGAAATTATCAAAGTATTAATAAAAATAAAATATGTGGTTGTAGTGGAATGGCTTCTATAATAGCTTACATGATAAGTCAGTGATATACAGTGATATTTAAATTGTTTGAATTTTTATTTCTGTTTCTGTGCATTGAATTGTATTTTTAAAATACCTGTTGTAAATTCTATAAATTAATTTGATGAACCCAAATAAAATTTAATCATTATTCACTACTATTGTCTACAACGTTTTCTATTTTCTACTAAATATCGTTTAACAGAAATTCTACTAAACTAATCATATATTTTCTACTACACATTATATTAAATAATAGATTGCAAAGTAATGTAGGACAAATATCTTTAACTCAAAAGAACTCAATTAACCTAACTTTCAATATAAATATTCATAGAAGAAAACATAATATAATAGAGATGTGAAATGATGTATGGAGAATTTCAATAAATCTTGAGGTACAAATGTTATTTGAGAATATTTGAGAATATCCGTGATTGTTACCAGATTCCGGACATTGAACCACAATTCATATTTGCTGGCTATGCTGCTAACATTTGGCACTCTGTTTAATCTACCAGCCACCACATCAGAAGCAAGGCACTTCTCAATTCATGCTCAGAAAATAATATTCCACCTTTTAATTTATTAAATATTAATGTGTTTTTAAATTCATACTTTAGAAACGTAAAGTAATGTTGGCTATAGGTTTTTATTAAGTCCTCTATTTTTTAAGTGTATTTCCTTTAGTCCTACTTACTTCAAGACTTTTATCATAAAAACATACAACAATCCCATTCAAATCAGAAATGAGAGAGACATGTTTACTACCCCTGTAGTAATAAGAGCGGTGGGGCTGCATCTCCAGCACCCCGGCCGCCTCCGGCTAGCTTTACCTGAAATAATTACACAGACACTGTATTCTTTTAAACACTGCTTGGCCCATTTCTATCTAGCCTCTTCTCGGCTAACTCTCGCAACTGGACTAGCCCATTTCTAATAATGTGTGTAGCACCCCAAGGTGTGCTTACCAGGAAGATTCTAGCCTACGTCCATCCTGGGTTGGAGCTTCATTGCATGTGTCTGCCTGGGAAC
>NC_022031.1:25795538-25810218 GCF_000317375.1 Microtus ochrogaster
TCATTTAAAAATTTTGTTTGTCTTTGACGTTCTCTTTACTGTATATCTATTTTTCTGACCACACAAGTCTTTAATGTACCAACTAATATCAGTAGGACTAAAGCCATGGCTTTGCAAGCTATATCCAGTCCATTCCTTAGCTTTCCAGCCTCATGGCTGAGGTACTGGCTGTAGCCAAGTTTACTGCCACAAGTCTACGGCATTTCAAGGTCCCTGCCAGCAAGTGAGCTTCAGCTGCCTGTGCTTACAAACCACACGAACCGCCTGCGTAAAAGAGTCAGAGTTGCCCTGGCAGGACAGCCCAGAAAGCCGGCATTTTTAAATGGCACAGCTTTTTTCCTGCTACGGCTGAAAACAGAAAAGCATGAGTTCAGCTTTTCGTCCACACCGTTTAAGTGTTTCGGGGCAGGACCTCTTAAGAGCTGCAGGGTTTTGCAGCTGAAGCTGAGTCAGGAAAACCTCTCTTAGATGAGAGTGCTTGCTTGCCTCTAGCAAGCAGAGAAGACCCAAGAAATTGCCACAAGAAACATGCTTTAC
Organism: Microtus ochrogaster; assembly: GCF_000317375.1. Lineage (NCBI taxonomy): Eukaryota > Metazoa > Chordata > Mammalia > Rodentia > Cricetidae > Microtus > Microtus ochrogaster. The sequence continues at coordinate 25,796,076 of NC_022031.1, forward strand.
TCTATTCTTTTCCAAGCTTTCTCAGGCTTTCTGTGGATTCAGTTGTCCACACGTCTGGGCGCCATTTGTGTAATTATTTTGGGTAAAGCTAGCCTTGCGGGCAGCGGGGTGCTGGGGACGCAGCCCCGCCGCTCCTAACACAACATACCCCACTCATTTTGGGCATAATACTTGAGGTACTAGCCAGAGAAATAAAACAACATATGGCAATTAAAGGACATAAGAAGAAAAAGAAGTCAAATTAGTTTCTCTGTGTGACTTTGGCTGTCATGGAAGTTTCTGTAGACCAGGCTGTCCTCAAACTCACAGATCTGCCAGCCTCTGCCTCCTAAATGCTGGGATTACAGGCGTGTGCCACCACCACCACCTGGCAAGAATTTCCATCTTAAAATCTTCTAGAAATAATCAACATTTTTGTCAAAAGTTGCAGGAGACTGACAGTTTTAAAATTCAATGGGTTTTCTGCCTAACAATAAAAGTATGCAAAGAAGCAGGTCATGGAAATATTCCTATCCACAGTAGTCTAGAATAAAGAACTGTCTAGAAATAAATCTGACCAAAGAGCTGAAAGACCTCTACAATGAAAACTAAATACCGCCCCCAAACATTAAGAAAGACTTCAGAAGATGGTAAAACTTCCCATGTGAATATATATATAATGAAGAATTAGTCTTTCCAAAGGAAGGATATGTCAAGTTATATATGTTACTAAGTGGAACAATTTAGCCTTGCTCTATCTTCAGAATGGTACCAATGCTGTTAGGAACCAGGACCTTGTTAGGGACACTAAGCTAATGTCAAGTAGTTCAGCAAAGGAGTTGTAGGGAGTGACTAGCAAATGCAAAGATGTCAAATTTAAACAGACTATAAACTTCTCAAAGTATTTTTTCTAATTTTTGATAACTGAAAAATTCATATTTACCTTAAATGTTATTTTTCAAAATACACAATACAATGATTAAAATACAATGCCCTATATAACAGTCAAAATTCCAATATTGCTACAACTAATTCTTCACTCTTACAGCTTATAACTTCTTTACCAAAGAAAGTTGCTTCCAACATTGAACTTCTCTGAGTTTCTCTTCCCAGTTGACGACTTCACCAAACATTGCACAATTTATTTTAGCCATCTCCTGAAAGTCGGAAGGAACCAGAAAACAATGGGTTCAGCCAGTTTTGACAGTTTGATGCTTATTCTAATCTCCAATCCTGGAAAACTTTAAGCTCTTTTGTCAACTATTATCTCCTCATGTTGCCTTGTTGCACTCAGACTCTTTTAGGCTGTACAAAACACTTTTCTTAACTTTTGAGCTAATGAGGCATAAATTCAAGCTCCTTTGATTAAAAAAATCAGTTTCCAGTACCTACTGGATAAGTCCCAAGGGGGAGCTTTCAGTTGTACACATCAAATTCATGGAAACCTGGGAATGAATGGTCATTTTTGAAACATCAAGTAAATGAGAATCAAATTTGAGAAGAACTGGTGTAAAAATTCAAGAAAAGAGACAAAAATAAAATTATGTGCTTAAGCTGTGCAATTTGAAAGATGAATTATATAATTTTGTCTATTCATTATTATGTTTATTAGAGACACTCAAATTAAAATTCATTAGAGAAAAACTTGTAGGCTGTGCTCTCCTTTTATTTATAATCTTTGCCTTTCCCTCCTGAAAATAAAAAAAAATCAAACAGAAGAAAATATCAGGAACCATTTACATCATAAAAGCACTTATTTTTTTACTGTCCATTAAACTGTCTATACTAAGTACCTTGATCTCAGTGGACAGAATTTGTAATCTTCTTTCAGTACTTACAATATAGACATCAATAACCACAACCAGGGCACCTGTTTATGCTTCGACAAGTATCTCCTGGCAATTAGCATTGCATTAGGTAATTTAATTCTAGGTCTTCTTCTACAGCTGAGGTGATACCTTCACCAATGGCCTCTCCCATGTCTTCTTCAGAGATTCTAACCCTGCCAAGTCTCAGCAGTCTTCCATGATCACCTCGTTCTGTCAAAAGCAGTACAACCTAGTCATTCTTACACTACCGTGTATACTGTAATCAGAAGATACAGCTGTGGTTCACTCTGGAATACAAGATGTGTGTGCTGACCTTGGGAAACATGCCAAGAATTATAATCCTTAATGTTGGTGATTCTCTTTCTCATCACCAATTTCTGAGCTCCAACTAACCAGCATCAATTGTCTCAATAAAAAAAAAATCCTTTAATGTTACTGGTCTCTTCTTAATCACAGATAACTCTTCAGCTTCAGCAGAGCAATCACCACAGATTCTTAGTTCAAAATATTAAATGGATTAAAGAGTCTTTCAGAGACTCTGAGATCCCCTGTGAAACTTGACATCCCAGGCCTTCACTATTTGCACTGCTCGATACTTAGCTTCTTATTTTCCACACAGTTCACTTATTTCTGAAAGCTCAGTGTTACAAAACATGATCAGATACGTTATACCAATATGGTACCAATTTCTGTCTTAGTTAGATTTCTATTGCCCTGATAAAACGCATTGATCAAAGCATCTCTGGAAGAAAGGTTTATTTCAGTTTACAGTGCTCCGCATAGTCCCTCATTGATGGGAATCATGGAAAGAGCAGGTTCCTAGAAGCAGGAACAGATGCAAAGTTCACAGAAAGTACTACCTCCTTGCTTGTTCCTAATGGCACAGCCTGGCTTCTTAAAGCACCAGAACCACCAGTATAGGGATAACATCTCCCACAGTGCAATAGGACCACCCATCTTAATAGTCAATCGGAAAGTGCAACACAGGCTTTTCCACAGCCAAATCTGAATGGAGCATCATTAGAGCTTCATCTTTCAAAAATGACTATATCTGAGTCAAGTTGAATAAAGCTAGCCAGCATGAAGCTGAAGCAGAAGAATCTCAGGATTAAGATCATCCTACGTTGTAATGGACATACTGCTAATTATTACTTTTTAAAGTAGTCTTTTAAGACAAGAGAAAAGCAAATAATATTTTAAGAAGCAAATGGAATGATGGATGCCTGTATCAGTGTTCTACTGTTCTGAAGAGACACAATGACCACAGCAGCTCTTATAAACAATAACATTAAATTGAGGTTTTCTTATCTTGTCCATATTTTAGTCTGTATTCATCATGACAGGGAGTACGTCAGCATGTAGGTAGATATGGTACTAGAGAAGTAACTGAAGGTTCTACATCCAGATCCACTAGCAGTGGAAAGAGAGAGACACTGGGCCTGCATGGGCTTTTGAATCCTCAAAGTCTACTTCCAATGACACATTTCCTCCAGCATGGCACATCAACTCTAAAACGATCGTACCTTCTAATCTTTCAAATAATGCCATTTCCTGAGAATTAAATAAATGAAACTATCTGGAACATTCTTATTCAAACCACCACAAGGAAGAAATTATTGCAGTTTATTTTTCTAGTTTCAAAAGTACAAACTACAATAATCTGTGAATAGACAAAAAAATCTGTGAAAATATGTTGCAGAATTTCAATCATCTGCTGGACACACATCTAAATGAACCACAGTCCCAGCTTTACAAACTGAGAAGCCTTTTTTTTTTGTTCCTGTCTTCTCCTCTTTGTTCTCTGACGTCTCTTGACAATGTGAAAAATCTTTTTCTATCTCTTAGGTTTTTGCATACATTGTTTTTTCAAATTTTATTACACTCTTCTATTTAGCATTACTGCTTTCTTTAAATATGCTATTCATTTAATTATGAGCTAATTATATTTCATTTGATGGACACTTATCTAGATTATGATCCTTTTGAGCAATATAAAGCCACATCAATGCCTGTCAGAGGAGTATGTCAAAATAGCCAAACACAATTATGATGGGAGTATGTTTTCTCAAAATTCTTAGATTAGGTCCTTATGGCAGCACTGTAAAGTCATATAATCTGATGATTCTTAAAGCTTGCTGTAGCAAATTGATGGCAATATTTGTCCCAAGATCAGAAACAATTATTTACTCCTAGATAATAAAATACTTTAAAAATTTCCCTTCTAAATATTGAATTGTAATTTATACATTATAAAATATTGTCTTTGGTTGAATATAATTCCTGAGTATGTTTTTTGCATCATACTTACTGAATCAGACATATTCTATTAAATTTGTGACCTACTCTGTGCTTTCTGTCACCAAACAGAGACTGTAGGCATAAATCAAAATATGACATCATGATTTTATTTAAATGAGACATTATACATGCATTTCACAGTGTGTCTAGACAAAATTACATTCTTACATGAACTCCTTTCTTCCATTTATCATAATGTTGTTCATTAATAATGACAACAAAATGAAGGCCCATTACATGAATGTACATCAGATAAAACAACCATTACAGCATAGTCATAGTGCTGTTCTGTGTTATTTAAGTTACAAGCCAAAATAAAAAACAACTTAAAACTTTACATTTGAAGTTATAATGTTTATGCCTTAGGCTTCTCTTCCAATATAACTTCATTTAATAAAACTTTTTCTTTACACAGTGATACTAAGTAAAATTTGTTTGGGGGTTGAATTTAATTATGAAATTTCATTTTATAAGATGAGATGAAATCATAGAAATTTAATACTCTTCAAGTGTACATTTAAAATTATATAGTACAAGAACTATTTCATAGGTGATTCTGCTCTGCTTTATTAGGTTAAGACTTTTTTTTAATGAGAAAGTAATTTTGGTTAGATTTATCTTCCTCTATTTTTCTTGATTGATCCACTAACATTATATACTAATCAACTTTTTTTAAACTGATACATAATTTTGGATAGATAATGTTAACCTCTGTGACTTCATATATACTACTGCATAATAGCCTGCAGAGACCAAAAGGAGTGTGAGAATATCTCAAACTGAGATTGCAAGTGTTTGCAGCTGACATTTGACAGTTTGGTATCCATCTAAGGTACAGGATCTACAAGATGAATATTAAATGCTCTTCAATCAAATCACAGGCCCTCAGGGTATTTTTGCCCCATTTTATTTTTTGAGATTACAGTTTACGGACATTCCACACTTCTCATTCAAAGCCCTCTTATCTAGCTGTCCATGTGCTCCTTCAAAGCTATAGCCTCCTAAAGAAACTGGTGGATTCTACATCTTACTTGAATTAGGTTTTCAAGGATGATCGTTTGGAACCAGAAAACCAATTGCCATCCTCTTTTCTGAAGAGGACCATCTCTCCCATTTCCAGCTTTTCTCATTTGCCTCCTGTTCTTCGCATAGAGTCGAGGTCTCTTGGGCTTCTATCTAGTTTGGCATTTCCACTGCTGTTATCCTTGCTCAGTTTGTATTTATGTGGCCATGCCCATGAGACTTTATGGGTGCAGCTTCTGAACTTACTAGGAGAGACAGTCTTACAGCAAACTCTCTGATCCTCTAACTCAGACACATTCTGAAATATCTTTCACATTGACTCCTGAGCTTTAAATAAAGAAGTTTTGTTGTAGATCTGTTACTTGACACTGGAAATCAAACTCTGCATTTTGATTGGCTGTATTTTTCTGTGAGGGTATGCATCTGTTGCAAAGAGAAGTTGTCTTAATGAGGTGTGATAACTATACATATCTTTTGGCATAACTATAAAGGTACATATTTAGAAGATAGAGATTATAATAGTGTGGTGAAGTGGTAGTTTTAGGTGTGCCTCTAGGATTCAGGACTCACTGGTCCTGAGTAGGTGTTAATGTTTCCAGTTCCAGCATGAATTTCCTTTGGTAGACTGGGTCTTACATTCAGTTACTGTTGGTTAGCACTGAGGTATCTGTGCCACTATTGGACCTTTCCTTATTGTTCCATATTTGATCTGGATAGGCATCATAGATGAATAAAATAAATGGTTGCTCCCCAGTCCTTTGAAATGATGTTAAAGTTTGCATTACATCAAGGTGTAACTTGGAGATGTAAAATGTGAAGATACACTACAAACCAACATAGAAAGGAGGAATCTCTCAAGATCCTACCCCTTACTGAAAAATTGTACTCAATCAGTGGCCTCTGAGATAGGGGAAGAAACAGTTTCTCTGAGGATAAACCCCTGACAGGTTATTAATTCCAAATGGTGAGCTTTAAACAATTTCATATGTGAGCAAAACTAAACTGACTAAATATAGATAGTTAAAGAAAAAAAAAAGAGCCTGAATTTAATATGGAGTTGGGAGATTACAATGGGGAAAGGAAATGATCATAATAAATAAAAATGTATGAGAGACTCCATAGTGAGGCGGGTGGAAAGAAACTCTTATCTAACTGGAATTAACTTTTACCTCTGGGGATGATTTGATCATGTCATGTTTTCCTTTGTTTCTTTTTTGATACCTTGTGTAGCTCTAGCATGTCCGGGATCGCGATGTTTCTCACACTGCCATCAAGCTTATGGTAATCCTTTTGCCAAAACCTGACCTCAAATTTAGGGCACTCCTTTGAATGAGGTCTTGGAAATATACAACATATAGCAGTTAATAATTCAGGCATTGACCCACCAGACTCTGATGGAGATAATCCTGACTAGCAAGACTTATAGGACCACTGACTCTGAAAACCAATTGCCTGTATCTGTAATGTCTCTCGTGTATCACTTTGTTTCTTCTCTAAAATAGCTTTGGGTGTTTTCCCACTACTTGTGTGTTTATCTCATGAAAATATTACAACTACTTGTCATAGATTCTCTGTTAATGATCAAGAGAATGACTTTTTATATACGTGTGTGTGTGTGTGTGTGTGCAAACTATGTATATATACATATATATGTGTATATTTGTATATATACTGGGGCATGTTTCATAACTGAATCTATTTGTCCCACAAGGACTGTGGACATTTAACAGTTGGCCTTATTTATTTATTTATTTATTTATTTATTTATTTATTTTTGCTCAGACTAACTGTATACAATTAGCTCGTGCTCACCTCTGTGCAAGTTCAAACTAGATTAAAGGCTTCCTGTAAACAGAACATAAGTTTGAAACCTTACATCCATATACAAGGTCAGAGTTGTGGATGTCTAACCAAGATTACAAAGACAAGCATGCCAATTCTTCACTTGCTATTCTACTAACAATGAATCCATGTCTCAAGGTTGTCATTGAGCACTGCGCCCCCCCTCCATCTCTTTTTGGCTTTGCTCCTATAGGCATGGACCCTTGTGTTGCAATGGTAAATGGCTCAACTCCTTTTTGCTCTAGGAATGTGCTTCTGATAAATAAGAGATTTTTTTTATTGTTTCAAGGCTCTGGAAGGAGGAGAGTTTTTAGAATATAAGAAGTTAGGGTAGGGGGCTGGAGAGATGGCTCAGTGGTTAAGAACACTGACTGCTCTTCCAGAGGACCCGGGTTCAATTGCCAGCACACACATGGCAACTCAAAACTGTCTGAAGATCCAGTTGCAGGGGATCTGACACCTTCACACCAATGCACATAAAATGAAGTTAAATAAACCATAAAAAAGAAGTTAGGGTAAATTAGAAGTAAGGCAGGATTATTAGAGTAGAAACAGAGCAATAAAGAAATAGAAGTATGGAAGTTCATGGTGGAGAATTTATTTTGCCCTCATATTTTCTTCTAAGTACTGTGCTTGCTGTAGGCTTTTCTTCTGGACTCTGAGGGGGCACTGAGGTTGGAATTCAGAGATCTCCATACTCCCCTATTCTTGCCTTCGTACATGAGGGGCTTACAGGAATGAGTATTGGAGTCTATGCAATGTTTTGAGGTACAACATCAATGCTCAGTTCCATATATTATTATCTTTATTTCTTAATTAGTGATACTCATAATTAACTATTTTTAGCTCAGTTTTAGAGCTAACTATCTCCATGTATTTATCTATCTTCCATTCTGTGTCTGCTATTCATCTACTTTACTATTTCAGTGTGTTATTATTTACATTCTAAATCATTTAAAATTCTTCAAAGAATCTTAATCTTCTGTATGCTTGCACTAAATGTTAGTTTGTTATAATATGATATGCACTTGTTTCATGTTACATAAAGAACAACCAATCCCAGTGGAATAAATCAGAATAAAAATATTTTAATAATATGCTCACTTCTTATAGTAGTCAAGTACATTGAAGATATGGGCTCAAAACTGGAAACCTTTTAAGGGATATTTCTTTTATATGCTAATGTCTCTAGTTTTGAAGAATAGACCCCCGCAAACTGAACACCTGATTGCAAATATTCTTTAGCTTTTTCAGGCTTGAGTGCTAGTTGTCAATAATCTCTATGGTTGATGAAATGATTTCTACAAGAGTACTAACTTTTACTTTCAGACTTTTATATAGTAGGGAAATGTGTTTGTATTGTTTCTTTCATTTCCTATTTTTCTCAGTTAATTCAGAGTCGGGCATTTCTACAGTTATTTGGCATACAAAATAAAAACTTGCCAATTTCTATGTATAAACATGCACATATATTGGCCAGCTCTATGGTAACATTTGCTTTCATGCAGTGATTGTTTTTGAGAAACCTCTTCAGTGGCTTTGTAACACTGAACTAAGACCTTTGTGTTTTAATGAAGTACATAGGATAGGGTAAGTGCAGTGAAATCATTGGCAATGAGAGAATATGAGAATATGCTGGGTGAAAAACCCCCAAAAAGCCTCATGACGTTGAGTGACATATGGAACATCATTTGATGTGGGATATCAGCAGGAACTGCATAAATATTATGACATGTGTGAAGGAGTTTTGACTGACAGTGAAAACTTGTTAGATGGTGACATAGAAGAAGAACTATATACAAGTTTCAGCCTGAAGGAAGAGATTAAGTAAATGTTTAGAAGTAAAAACAAGAAGATACAGATAAGAAAGAGCCAGCAACCTAACTTACTGCAGGGTAGAAATTTTAGGTGGTAGAAAAAGCAGAATTCTAACCATATAACTACTCTGGGGGAAGCATATTAAACCTAGAATTGAAACAGATAATCTGTACCTTTAAAATATTAGTCTATTGTTAAAACAAATCATATTTAGTTTTATTAGACAGACAATCACAGAAATAAATACATTTCTGTACAGTTCACAAACATATACCTAACACATGAAAGCACATTTTTGTTATACTTAATAAGGTTTGTTTTATCTAAGTTGTTATTTGATTTCCCATTTTATTAGAACTAAGTTTTAGAGGTGATTGTGATAATAAATTGCATAATGATCATCAATGTGAAAACCATGTGTATGAAGTTTATGTAAGAATATAAAAAGCATATTATTGTAAGTAATAGAGAAAAAATGTTTCAGACACACAAGTTATTGAAATGCAAGGATATTACCCACAAAAGTGAAACTGATGAGGCCTGAGTGATGGTTTTAAAAATGATACATATGGAAGAAGTTCAGACAATAGGATGTGTGTGAATTTTGACTTAAAAATATTCCATTGTTGCCAGGCAGTGGTGGCGCACGCCTTTAATCCCAGCACTCGGGAGGCAGAGGCAGGCAGATCTCTCTGAGTTCGAGACCAGCCTGGTCTCTAGTTCCAGGACAGGCTCCAAAACCACAGAGAAACCCTGACTCGAAAAACCAAAAAAAAAAAAAATTCCATTGTTATAAAATAAGAGGGAGATAAATAATCTAAAGCTTTCAAATAATATTTCTTATTAGCAATTCACAAGAGATAATCATATTGCATGAGACAATCAATATAGGTGCTACTATACCTTGTAGGCAGACTCATATCTTGGCATTTGAATCCTCCAATTTCTAATTTTTAAAATTTATTGAGAATTCAAAGATTTCAAAAAGAATGAACCCTGATTATCTTAAATGACATTTCTAAGATTTACTTGACTCCTATAGCAATGATTCTTTAATACTTATGCCACTATCCAAGGGATATCCTAGTGAGGTGATTGTCTCCTAAGGTGAGATTTATAAACCAAGACTCTTTGCTATTCTAGGCAGACCCATCTCCCATATGTTAATGTTATTCTGAATGGGATCTTTTTATTAGGTCCCCAGAAAAGAAGTGACATATCAAGTACATTGATATGTCACCCAGTATCATTTTATTTTCCAGGTCTGGAATTGTCACCTAGATCTTAGTATGTATGTGAATTTGATAAGCTTAGTGACAATCAATTCCTGTCTTTTTTTGATGAGTTAGTTTTCTAGTCATTCTCTAACAACATACCTTTGACATGGTAGCTAACACAACATGAATTTATTGTCTAATAGGGATGCAATTTAGAATTCTAATAGCAATGTCTCAGTATCTTTTTTGTCTCTAAGGTCTGTAGAGATTCTTTCTATACCACACTATGGCTTCTGATGGTTTACTGTCAGTCTTTGGCATTCCTTGTCTTATGTTAATCACTGCATTCTTCTTTATATTGCATTCTCCCCATGTCTGTGCCCCAACTTTGCTCCTTTTCTAGAAGCTGTTTCTTTCAGTTTCTTTGGAATTGAGCCACAACCTCTTCCTGTGTGACCCCCTTCTCAACTAATTATATATGCCATATCTATCCCATATTCCGTAATAATTCACACTACAAGCTAAACCAGAGGTAGGACTTCAATATTTTAATACTTAACACATAAGAAGAAAAAGTGTGGAGTGCTAAATCCATAGATTTGAAATCACTATAATTAGCATGCTGGATTAATGTTATCAAAGAAACAATAAAGTCGAAAAAGGAGAACACTTTTGCCATAGTAATTGTGTTGCTTGCAGTGAGCTGGACAAACAAAAGTGAACAGATTTCTCAGTGACACCAGAGGTGAGGGTTGTGAGGGGAATCCTATGGGAAGGAGAGTGTGGCAAAGCCAAGGGCAGGGAGGGTTGTGCTGGAAGAGTGTTTGCTAAACAATTGTCTCCAGTGCCAACTGCTGAAGCTATTGTGCAAATCTTAACAGGTTTGTGTTCACTACTTTCTTTGTATAATGAGAACATTCTCATACAGAGAACAATAGCTTGCCCAATATCTTTTAATATGCTACCGTCAGAACTGAAATTGGCAGCAAGAACTCACAAGTCAGAAATAAGCCAAGTTCCAGGCTTTCTTGTCTATATATACCACCTGTCTGTTTGTGCTGGAAGAGTGAGAGAACACACATTTGTCTCTCTAAGATTTTTAACTTGTGAAATGTTTTGGATTGCTTATTCAATCTTTCTGTTATTTTTTTAGAGCCAAAAGTTTTTCCGGATATATTGCATGACAATTCAGCATCTATAAATTAAAGGAACAGGATCCTGACATGGCATTTATGTCTAAAAAGTAGCACGATATAAAACTGAAAACAGAGCCAGACTGGACATTAACCATTCTAGCCTCCAAATATTTCCCAACTATGTAAGTTAAGCTGTCCTTTAAAAATTATGGGCTTCCATCTCATAATGAATTTAGCAGAGTGGAGGAATAGTAAATGTACATGATGATCCTTGGTTTTATCTCCACTGCTTAGATTTCATATCTATAATATATAACATGGACTGAAGACCCAGATGGTCAGAGTGATGTTATAGTAGGAAAACTTACAGGGTGTAACAATTTAATATACTTTTACATTTGATTGATTTAAAATCGAAATTTTATTTTCTAGAATGTGTGTATATGTACTATAAATTCCAATTGATTAACTGGTATGAAATTAAACATATTTTTCCCCATGTGCAATGAAAGCAGTGGCTCTGTAAGTAGCCAGAAAAATCGTCCTTATTAACAAAGTATTTACTTGCAGACAAATGTATTCTTTGTTCTCTCTCCATCAGTAATAGATTTTGGTTCCTCAATTTTGCAATACCTAAGAATTGCTTGTGCTGAACTTCAAGCAAATATCCAACTATTTTCTGAAATTTGCTAAAATTGTTTTCAAATGAGAATCATACATATTTTACTTTTATTAATTGAAGATATTTAACACATATATACACATGTTTTCTTGATATGCATGGGTGACATAAATTTTAGTATTTTTAAGATATTCATGTCATATATTAATAGTACTGACACTTGGTTTACTTATGATATTATCATACCTTTTTATGTTGTACTTTAATCAAATTTAGTTGTAGTCAGAGACTGCTTGTTCATTCCTGGCCTCCCTGACCCAAAATAATTATATAGAAACTATCTTAATTAAAACACTGCTTGGTCTATTAGCTTAGGCTTACTCTTACATCTCAAATTAACTTGTATATCCAACAAGGCTGTTGCTTACCATGTAAAATTCTGGCATCTGTCTCCTTCGGCTGTTACATGGTGTCTCCTTGACTCCACCTTCTTTTTTTTTTATATCTCTGTTCAGCTTTACCACATGCCCATTCTGCCTGCCATAGCTTCTTTATTAACCAATGGTAATAAAACGTATTCACAGCATAGAGAGGGAAATCTCACATCATTTAGTCCCTTACTATATCTTTCTAATTGTTCCTTAATTCCTCCTATCTATCTTTTGTAACAAGTCTTTTTTCCTTTGTCTATTTTCTATGACATACTAACTGTGTTCGTATATTACATAAACATTTACAAATAATTTGAACAATAAATAACTTTTTATAATCTTTTAATTTTAGTGATTAAAATATAATTCAGTTGGCCTCTTCAAATTGCTCCTTCAGCCTCTCCTATGTACTAAAATATTCCTACTCTTTTTCAAATTCATGACCACTTTTTCTTTAATTGCACACACACACACACACACACACACACACACACACACACACACATACATGTTTGTGTATATACCATAAAACCTGCTGAGTCCTTATAATGTTAGTTCTATGTATATGTTTTTCAGAGATTTTTTTCATAATATTTCAGATGATTCTCATAAACTTGGTTTATGAAAATAAACTGGTGTGCTCTTCCCTGGAAGTATTATTTACATATCTCTCAGCAGTTTTTAGTTGACTGTTGCTGTTTGTTTTTACTGCAATGGTATCTAAGTCTTTGGTATGAGTTCTATTGTCAGAATATGCATTGGAATTTACTGTCTACCCCTAGGGGGGTGAAACAAAGGGCACCATCAATAGCTTTTCATGTTTGTGGGGGTAACTTAGACTTGCTCAATATCCCAAAAGAAGACCTCCCTTCTTGGTTTGGGTTTGTGTTAGATGGTCTATGGCTATTTGTGGAACATTGTAAATGTACATGGAAAAATTCTTACAATTTCTATATGTATGTGTATACAAACACTTATCTCTATTAAATTAAAGATTATTTTAAATAGTCAGTTAATAGATTTTTTCAGGTTTTTAAGCTATGATGACTGTTATTTTACCCTTCTCCCAAATTGTATTTATCTACTTTCCCCTCCCTAATTAAAGTTCTCTTTACTTTTACCCCTTTTCCCTTGAGACATATATTCCTTTTATTTTCATCTCTATTGCTCTCCACTCTCCACACACACACACAATCTTTCCTTTATTCTTACTGGTAATTTATTCATATGTATATACTTATATATACACACATATACATATATTCATATATACATATATTCATATATATATATATTTATACACACATATATACACACCCACACCCACATCCGAAGAGTTGAAGCCAGAATTAGATGAGTGAGAACATATGTTGTTTTATTTCTGGTTCTGATCTAGGCTATCTAACTGATCAAAGTATTTTTGAGATCTATCAATTTACTTGAAAATTTTATGATTTCATTCTTCTTTATAGACTAGTTCTATGTTCCATAGTGTATCTATGCCATGTTTTCATTGCATGTTTATCAGCTGAAAAACATTCAAGTTGCTTCATTTTCTTACTACTGTAAATAGAGTGGCAATAAACATGACCCAACACAGTATCCATGGACTATGTCAAGTTCTGTAGTCAAATGTCAAGACATGATATATCTGGGTCATATGTAGATTTTATTTAGTTCTTGAGGATTCTCCACACTAATTTCCAGTGAGTATTTATAATACTACATATGTCCATAGTAAACTAGAAATATATGTCTTTATATGCACCAGTACACAAGAGAAATAAATACAGGAAATACATAAACTTGCTTTTGAATGGAAAGAGCTAAGTCTGAACCCCAGAAACTAATCTGATATTTCTTAGAACAAATTATTTCTTCTACCATTAATAGTTCTTTTTTTCTTTTATCTGATATTATTATTATTATTATTATTATTATTATTGCT
>NC_022031.1:25810318-25820536 GCF_000317375.1 Microtus ochrogaster
GCTTTATCATATGTCAGTAAATATGACTTTATTTGGGGGGGCTCATTACTGCTATTGGTGAAGATACTTGGTTATCACATTTATAGATGCTCATATTATTATTATTATTATTATTATTATTATTATTATTATTATTATTGCTTTATCATATGTCAGTAAATATGACTTTATTTGGGGGGGCTCATTACTGCTATTGGTGAAGATACTTGGTTATCACATTTATAGATGCTCATAATTTGCATATTGAATGTGGAGCACCTGTGAACTATTAGCCTAAACATTTTGATTTAATCAGTCCTTTCTGTGAACAGAGATTTCTTTCTTTGGGTTATTAACATTACTGCAGAGAGTTATTAGTTAACTAGTTTAGTAAGAATTTCTACAACTTGAGTACACAGTCAAAATTACTGTTAGTCATTGTTAACATCTATGAAAAAATGATTCATATTTCTTTCTGACTGATCCAATCTTCTCTACTTATGGTTTCAACCATAGTTTAACTAGAACGAAGAGTAAACTTAGTCTTAGATCCTCGTCTTAATTAGTTTTGGGTATTTAACCAAAATCTTTTGCTTGACTTTTTTGAGAAAGCCCAATTTGGTGCTCTCAAGTGTGTTGTCCCCTGAAAGATTTCTCACATGGAAATATGCCAAGTAAGTGTGTACTGCCAACAAGTCCATTGAGATCAAACCCAATAGCTCAGAAGCAAAGGTTGGAGGATATTTTCAGGTATGACTGGGGTGTGCTGTAGCACACTAAGGTATGGACAAAAGGAGGGGTTAATCAGTGTCACTAGGCCATCTGAATTTCCTAGAAGATTCTTATGAAAGAAAAGAAAATTCCACACTGAGCTTAAGAGACGGACTAAGTGTCCACATCTCATTTGGACAGTCACCAGGGGACCTATTTGTGAATTTGATATTAAATATTTTCACACTATGTTCTTTCAAATTCTTCTCAAAGTAACATAATACAGCATTGTATAAGGATATTTTGTAAGTTTATAAATTTTTGAATTATTGACTAATAAATTAACAGGATAAAATGGTTTAAATCATTCAATTTATTTGCCTACCATTAACAGAATTTATAGCTTTACAAAATCCTGCACTAAGAGGGACACCAATATTCAGATAAATTATGTCATCTTCTCATAGTTTGTGAAACAGTGTGAGGCAAATTCAGATTTTAAATCCTGTTCTTGATTAATAACAGTAACAAAAATAACATTCATTAATTATATGCTATGTCAAGAACTGCTTGGAACCACATTCTTTCTTAGTCTAGTAGGAGCAGAAAGTAAACTTTAAAGTTTCAAATGACTTTCTCAGTGAATAAATATGGAGCTCTGGTTTTGATTGTTGGACCAAGATTTTTATCTTTATAATCACCCTCTGCTGAATTATCTTTGCCATTATAAAAGACAAAGTCTGGTACTTTTCTCATCTAGCTCTTTTGGTTATTGCCATTGCAAATGTAGAGGATGCACAAATTGAAAGGTACAGAGTTGTTTCACATATGTGATTCAATTTAAATCCTGCCATGTAGATTATACTCAAAACTAAAGTTTATAATTCATATCCATATGTGATCTCACAGTAGAGAGTTACTGAGCTTGAGGTGCTTTGAAATATTTTGTTGCTCATAGTGACTAACATTTTCTAAGAAAATTTTTATCTCTGAAAAATGATTAAAATCTAAAATACTTTCCCATATATTACTCAAAATCCTCTAGAACATTTATATTTATTGGGAAAAGTAATTTACCACACATATTTGAAAACATTTAGAAATAATATATTTTATTTATGATATGATATTTTCCGAAACATACTGAAATTATCTAAATAAAATATAGAGAAGATTATTTCCATTGTTAATTTATATTCATTTGAAGACACATGCAATCAAATTTTATTTCCGTGACATGTTGCAGAACTGAAGATATATTTTTGATCCTGTCTGTGTGCCAGCCAAGGACATGGAGAAATCATTATAATGAATCAGCAAATTAATTATAAGGTCTTGGAAATGCAGTTCAGTATGTAAAATGTTTTGTTAACTTTTAGAAAGTCTTTGAACTGAATCCAAGCCTATAATGTCATTTAACAGCAAACTCTTATAGTCAAACGTTAAAAGTAGAAATGATTGTAACTTTGTTCTGATAGTTACATGGGGGCATGTTCCTAAAGTCCTAGGACTTGGAAGACTAGGAGCAAGGTGCTAGGGCTAGAGGCAAGCCTGTATTATATGTAGTGATAACACATTTTTCCTTAACATTTTCAGGAAAGAGCAAAGAAATATTTTTGAGAGTTTTTATTGTGTGTATTTAAAGAAATTAATTTACAATGTGTTCAATCCTACATTTTAATTATTTAGAAACAGAAAATAAATTTAAAAATTTTAGCGCTGAATGTGGAGAGAAGACTAAGAGGCTAACATCCCATACTGTTCTTGTAATAAGTTACAGTAAATAAGTTCTGTTAGTCTAGTATTAAATTACCAACTTACTTTATATTTAAAGTGTTCCTAGTAGTATTATTTCATTAAAAGTAGCTAACAATGTTCTATGTTAATTTTATCAGGAATTTGTATCTATTTGTATCTTCATGACTTTTATTAGAGGAAAATAGAATCAAATTTTGTAAAATTGGTAGCTCGAATCACACATTTCATAGGAGACAATAGAGGGGCTGTTTGCATTCTTGATGATTTTTTCAAGAAACCTCTGAAAGCTGAATTTTTGGTGATGCTTTGATAATTGTACATATGAGGTTAATTCAAGAAGTTAAACATGTCACCTCTGCAGTCAACCTCAACTTTCACTACTGTATAACATTGTGTACTGTGGTGAACCCACACTGGGTTCGCCTGATATTTGCTGCCTCGTTTTATTCCTACTGACCTTGAATTTTCCTGTAAGTAAGAATGTGAGCTTAGGAAAGAGCTGATGCCTAGAATTTTGAGAATAATGCTAAATTAGAGATTGATTCCAGGAAGTCAGAAGTTATTAGGAGGTGCATTCTCTTCTCAAAAGCTTGTAAGTCTATTTTCTAGCACATATGTTTTATATGCTAGGATTTTTGGATAATGATGAAGAAGTTTAAGGATTTGCAAAAATCTTTCTACTATCACTCTACAAAATACAGTACTTCAGCGTGAAAAGGCTGATAACAATTATCATAACCTTAATAAACTGTGACAGTTAGGAAACATAGGCCCAGATTTATTCTTAGTTCGTACTCATAACCTTTGAACCTATTTAAAAAAAAAACAAACAGAACTAGTTCTTTATGAAAAGTGAATTTTTCATCCTCAATTTGTTAAAAATATATAAATCAACTGTAGGAAAAACTTCTAATGTTTTGTTTGTTTTTAATTTTGAAAAGCTTTTTTAAAGATGGTGAGTCTGTTTTCTTTTGTTTAGCTAGCTGTACAGATTTCCTTCCCTTGTCAGATCACAGGAGAATGGCTCTTACATCCCTGGGAGCAGGAACACATTAATAGTAAGGCAATGATGGATTCTTTCTAGAGATGAGGAAAATAGTAAACACATTACAGAGGAGTCAGATTACTTAAGGAAACGTCAGCCACCCCTGCATTTTGTAAGACTCTGAAAAAACTGAGGAAATTTAACATGATTATTCTGTTTTGCACCATTTAATCATTTAAATATTTCACATTATAAATAATGAAAGCTTTCATAAAGCAAAAACATGGTCTATATATTATACCAATAACTCAGCATTCCTCGGTTCACATGAATACTATAGAATTTATGTTTTGTCTCTGAATGTTTTTTCTGTCATGAAATCATTGAATTTTAGAAACAAGGTATACTTACAAAATATTTTTATGTAAGAAACTATGATATCCATTAATAAAATACTAAGAAAAAATATAAGTGATCCTGATGGAGTAAAGCAAGAACTGCCAGTGAGAAGCAATTCAGAGAAGAGCCTGCATGTGCCGTGCGATAGAAAAAATATAAATAACATAAAAGGAAGAAGATTAATGCTGGTCGGAGGGTGGTTGGCAAAGAAAAGTTGCAATGAGATTTGAATACTTGTTTCTCCATTAGTTACTTGGGAGACATCGTAGGCTTTTGGTATTCATGACAGTAAAAGGAGGCATTTTTTTAAATAACAACAATGATGACTGGTGCTATCATTGTTATTTATTTTGAAAGAATAAAATGTTCTCAATTAAAGCTGATGAGTAAGTCAAATAGGGCAGCTACAATTGTAAAAAGTAAAGAATGACCAAGTTTGGGTATTAGATGACAACTAGGGGAGGGACTCTGAGTAAGAGTTAGGATAGGCAAATTCTGCAGCTTGCTTCAATAGACAGATGAGTTATGAGTAGAAAGAACAATGGCACTGTTGACAATATTTAATTAAGTTTGATTTTGGAAATGGTAACATCCAATAGTGAGAAACAAGCTTTCTAACTATGTCTAGATGGCAAAGATTAGTGTTGCTGTCAATTCCTGTGTTACCAAGAGACAGGATATTATACAAATCATAAAACAACATTTTACTAAGTATTATTATATATTGGGATTTGAGTTGAAATTTATGATTATCTAGATACATAATTGAAAAGGAGAACAATATTTCAGAAGTAAGAGAATGAAGAAAAGATGAAGAGGAAAGAAAGAGAAATAGAAAAGTAAAAAGATATTTTCATGTTCTTAAGTTTTCAATTATTACTATGTAGCTTTGGCTGTCCTGTAACTCATTATGTAGACCAGAGTGACTGCAATCTCACAGAGATTTGCCTACCTTTCCTTACCAATTCCTGGTATTAAAGGCATGCACCACTATGCTTGGTATGTTCTGTAAATGGAAATTTCTGTCCTGCCTAGTCTTGCAGCCATTCGGTTCCAAAAAAACACACAGAGGCTTATTTAACTATAACCTGTCTGGCCTATTAGCTCAGGATTATTAATAAATAGCTCTTACCACTTAAATTAACCCGTAATTTTCATCTATGGTGAGCCATGTAGCTTGGTACCTTTTATCAGTTAGGCATTCTCATCTTGCTATCTCTGCATCTCGCTGGTGACTGTGTCTTTGCTTTTCTCTTCTTAGCATTCTAGTCTGCTTGCCCCACCTATGCTTTCTTCCTGGTTACTGGCAAATCAGCATTTTATTAAATACAAGTGACACATTTTTACAGCGTACAAAAGCATTATCCCACAGCCTTGTTCTTGCTATTTTAACAAGGTATTGGAAGAACTTTTTCCCCAAAAGGTTAGAGGTTACTGAAAAGTATACAAATATACTTTTCCCTTTCCTTGGGAAAATCATTTAAAAAGACAAACAAGGAAAGAAGTTGAAGACAGTAAAAATTTGTAATAGTCAATGGGTAATAAAAGAAAGTAGGGGATGAAGAGGGAAGATAGGTTTTGGGTTCCAGGGATGGAAAAGTGGTACCCACCGAAGCACCTTTAACCATTTTTCTTAGGACATGAAGTACCCACAGAGTGTTGAATGTCTTCTATAATAATAACTCAAAGAAAGTACAGAAAATCAGTTCTGAGACTCAGTGACTTGGCCAACATATTTTACATGTAATGAGGTACTTACTGCAATGGTTTGCATGCATCATATTTAAAATGAAGGTGGGAAATCCAAGCAATAACTATTTTAGTCTGTAATATCAGTGAAGATAACAAACAGAGTAAAACAGGGTATGGCTTGTGAGCTTTGCAAGTCATTTCAATGCTTTAGAGGAGCAATAAATATGCAATAACTGTGTGAGATAGTTTGAATTTCTCAGAGTCTTTTAGAATGACTTGTCTGTAATTCTCAGATAAGGTAGGCAAGGTTCTGTTTAGTCTAGCATCTACTGCATTCCTGCCTGCAGCACAAATTTAGCTGCTAAGTGAAAATGAACACCTTTTAACTAGGAAATACGTGCTTCAATGTATAACTGTGTTTATTCCCACATTTGCCATAAGAAGTAAATTATGAAAGTGGTCCCTAATGAACTCATTGCCTTTGTAATGGTGTCAAAAAATCTACCTATGATACATGACTGTGTCTATTTCAATTTGCTTTAGTATAACAGGATGTGAGATTTCTGTAGTCACTGGTCCGACCATTATAGTTCTCTCGAGATGTTCATAACTGAGAGAAATGTTAGTTCAGTGGTTTAAAATGATAATACTCTTTAAAAATATTAAAATATGTATTTATTATTTCATATATATTTCTTTGCCTGTGTGCATAAGTGTGTACAAGGCACATAAAGGTCAAGAGAAGATGGCAAATTTCCCTAAAACTGGAGCTATATATGCTTGTCAGCCTAATGTAGGTGATAGAAACTGAAGCCAGGACCACTACAACTGTATTTAATCAGTCATTCATCTGAACAGCCCCTGATGATGCTTGAAATTTTAAAATTCATCATCACCCTGTGAACCTGTGGCTCAGTCACTGTTCTATTACTGTGAAGAGAATTCTAGGACCAAGGCATCCCTTATCAAATCAAGCATGTATTTGGGGTCTTCCCAAACAGTGTTAGAGGATTAGTTTATTATCATCATGGCAAGGAGCATGGCAGCATACTGGCAGGTATGGCCCTGGAGCAGTAACTAAGAGCATTGCATCCTGATCGTGAGACAGTGAGCAGAGACAGTAACCTCTTGGTGTTTTATTTGTATTTTTCTCACTTAGATTCTTGCCTTAGTAAAATCATTTCATCCCTTCATGTTTGAAAAGAATTCTTAACTGTAGTAGGACCACGGGCACTAAGACATGGGCTCTTGTTTCAATGCATTTTTCTGCCATTTGTTTTCTTTTAGGAAAATAAAATTAACATCTCTGTTGGAGAAAAATAACATAACTTAAAGATTTATGTTTAAAAAGACTTGACTAGGCAGAGAGAGAGAGAGAGAGAGAGAGAGAGAGAGAGAGAGAGAGAGAGAGAGAGAGAGGACACCTGATGTGGGTTTATGAAACTTTAAAGGTCTCCCCAGCAACATAGCTACTCCAGTAAGGACCACACCACCTAATTCCTCTAAATAGCTCACAATCTGAAGACCAAGCAATCAAATATATAATCCTAAATTGGGCATTCTCATTGAACACTATAATCTGATAGACTCATTAAAGTAGTCCTTTAAACATTATTTGAGTATATACTAAATTACAAATATTTATAAAATGAGACTTCATATAACATGTAAATGAATGTACTGTTAGTTTAAAACAAACCTTTGAAATGCAGCTATATTATTATTATCCTATATTATTCTTGAGACGTGTATCAAGATGAACACGAAGATAAAGATCTTCATTCTATGTTGCTCATACTGGACTCTTAGAATAACATACCACTTCAATCATATCTGGATAAAGAAGTAATGGTGATGGAAGTTGGGTTCAGTGAAGATGTATGAGTAATAGAAAACTGGTATTATTCATTTCATATCGTCCTTTTCTAGACGCCAAGATGGGTCACCTGGAATATTTCAATTTCTTAACTATATGCATTCCATAATATTAAAGGAACTTAACGTTTTTATTGCATATTCTATATGGGCTCTTAATGCACCAGAAAATTTGGCTCTCCGTTTGGTTCTTTATTCTTAAGCCAGCTGTATGAGGTTCCATTTGTGTGCATTCATCTGCTTTTAGCACAGTAAGCTGCCAAACTTCACTGGCTTTTTTTCATGTTGCCTGTTCTATATTTATTATTCTCCTCAGAGTTTTCAAATTTAACAAATCCACAGATGCTTTCTCCGTCTAGGCTCATTTATATAGATTTGTACAACAGTAAATATGTCTACTGACCTACTCAACACTTCTCTCCACTCTGGTAAACTCTTGGTGTTTTATTTGCATTTTTCCCACTTAGATACTTGCCTTAGTGGAATAATTTCATTCCTTGATGTTTGAAAATAATTCTTGACTATGGTAGGACCATGGGCACAAAGACATGGGCTCTTGTTTCAATGTATTTTTCTGCCATTTGTTTTCTTTTAGGAAAATAATAGTTAACATCTCTGTTGGAGAAGAAATGACATACCTTTAATGTTTATGTTTAACAATACTTGACTAGACAGAATATTAATTTTAAAGACACAATTGGGCATATCTTTAATTATGCTGACAACTAATATCTTTACAGTGAAATTGTTTTGTTGGACTTTGGCCAACAACATACTTAGAAAATTGAAGTATTATTCAACAAGAAAAATACAAGTTAAATTTATGATTTCTTCTGCTAAGTTTTATATTTTCCTTCCTGACATACCCCAAAGAATTCAAATTTTAATGTAAAATATAGCTATGGCCTGTCAGCTGTTGCTTTGAAAATAAAGGTAAAAGTATCCTAATTATACAAGTCACTGTTAGTAGCTGTCTTTTATCTTTGTCTCAATTTCTTCCTGTGCAAAACTATTGGTTTGATTTACTGTTATGCTTAAGGACACTATTTCAGTATACACCTACAAATGAAATAGTGCCATTTTATGTGGCACCAAAATTGAAGGTTTTATTTTGAGGATCAATGAGTCAGATGGAAAATTCCATTTCTGTTGTTCATGATGCTGCCATTTCTTTTTATAGTAAATCTCACGTGTCCGTGGATGATGATTTCTGAATTGTAGTGCAACTAAACACTAATCATATATGGTGTCAGCCTGTAACTCAGCAAAATTAATTCTCACCAGGAGTTTGCTTTAATAAATTGTGTGATAATTCACCACAGCATTACTAGAGCATATATTTTATCTGTCAGAAATAATAGGTGATGAGGATTCGGATGACTGTAAGGACATTAGTTTTCCTGGGTTCAAGTAGATATGATTTCTTTATTCTTTTGGGGACTCACACTATTGGATCCCTTGTATTACAGTTGAAGTTTTAAAAAAATGATTTCCTACATAGTCACTTGCCAAATAAATATTTTTCTTTTAAAATGCATAGTGTGCTAATATTTCATAAAATTCTATAGGATCTTTGCTCATATTATCTGTTTCATCATTATCCTCCCTTCCCTCCTTCCTTCTTTCTTTTTTTCCTTCCTTCCTGCCCCCCTCTTTTCTTTTTCCTTTTCTTTTTTGTAGTATTTGGTCTTTCTACATTCAGAAATGATCCCATAGTAATAATAAGCACTGAGATATCACCATTCAAATTAATAATAAAAGAATTACAAAACTAATTATAATTTTAAGAAAAATTACTAGAATGATTTAAAACATCTTTCTGGTTCACTTATTTAAAATTTCAAGATGAATTTTTGTCTATTTAATTTTAAATTTATTTCTAACAACAGATACATTGATTAAACAAGATCGTTTGTCTTTCAGAGCAATAACTTTTAGTTGCACTGCCAATAGTTGTCAAATATTGTTAAAGTTTTATTGATACAGAGTGAAGCTTTCTTATATTGTCTGATTATTTTTTGAGTCTACCATACTCTAAAATATTGTTCTCAATTTTCTCTTTAATTTTATAATAGAAATGGTTTTAATTCCTGTAGGGGTCATTATGTTCACAGAAATCTATTGTTTATAATGTTTAAAATATGAGTACTAACTACAATGGTGGACAAGTTACCACGAATTGCAGTTTTCTTTAGGAATATGAATTTCAAACACTTAAAATGATATTATACTGAATTTTCATATTTACTGTTTAGGTGAGACTTGACAATGAGAAATATTAAAGTCATTTTATTTTAAATTCACATATTAATGAATTATAAATGTGCGGAAACTATTGCTTTAAGTGTTATTAAATAATAGTACAAACACAGTATGTGGTGTCAATCTTATTATTTTGAAAACGCCAGTCAAGATGAACTTAGTTCCTTACATGGAACTCATGTGATGAAGGAGAATACTGACTTTCCCAAGTTGCTCTCTGGACATTATATTTATGATGTTGTATGCCCTCCCCTCAAATAAATATAAAATGTAAATGAAAAAAATAATTAAAATGGTGAAATATTCTTTCAATATTCTTTTTTTTATTGATATCAATTCTTGTATTCCATGAATTGAAAGATCCATTCTAGTTAGCAAGAAATTGGGATCATAACAGTAATTTGATTGTCAGACTCAGAGAGCAAGAATTATATGTGAAAACAACAACACAGTTAGAAAGAAGAAATGGTTGAGAAGCAGGAGTTAGTAGCACACACACAGAGAGAGAGAGAGAGAGAGAGAGAGAGAGAGAGAGAGAGAGAGAGAGAGAGAGAGAA
>NC_022031.1:25821584-25829220 GCF_000317375.1 Microtus ochrogaster
CCTCGCGGTCCTGAGTTCCTTGTTCGGGCTCTCTCTCCTTCTGCTTTGTCTGATTTTCTGAAAATTTAATAGTTTTAGTTACATTGTTAGT
The DNA here is from genome assembly GCF_000317375.1 of Microtus ochrogaster. Lineage (NCBI taxonomy): Eukaryota > Metazoa > Chordata > Mammalia > Rodentia > Cricetidae > Microtus > Microtus ochrogaster. The sequence continues at coordinate 25,821,676 of NC_022031.1, forward strand.
GTAAATGTTATTATTGCATTATAACTACTCTTTTTTATCCTATGGTGAACACTAGATTTTCTTGCTAAGTGTAAGTTAATATTCACTGCTAAATGTTCTCTGTGGTAAATATTATTTAGGAAGGAAAGTTTGTCTATGTTCCACACTCAAGGGCTATGTTTTGGGTCTGCTCTAACCTTCCTCTGCCTTCCACAAAAGGTCCTATGCCTTTTAGTATACAGGATTGACTCTCCTACCCAAAGGACACTAAGGAGAAGAGTTAGTGTCTTCTAGTTTACTGGGTGATGAGAATACCATCAATGAGTGATTGGGAAAGATGAGCAGTTTCACATAGTCAATGTGAGCAATCCATCCACAACACTCATGTGTTCTTTGTACCAGGATTTAGAGTTCTCCACATTAAAGCCATTCTGTCTTCTGAGTTACATAAGATATCATCAAAACATCCTTTGGAATCAGCAGTTGCATCGGCACATTCTGTTTATCATCAGTATTAATCATCTATGAACTGTTCTCAGTGACTGGTGGCAATTAGGAAGCGAGTGTCAGAAAAGTGCTGTTGCATTGTTAGGGGCATATGAACCCTGGCACAGGCACAGGGGCTGGAACATTTGGAACCATTATGCTCTTTAAACTCATGAAATATCACAGACTTCGGGTTTTATGTTTCACTATCTCTTAAATAGGAGCTCATTTTCATCAAGCCTATAATATAAAAGCCTAATAAATGCATTAAATACTATTACCATGAACTAATAACCTCCATTCATTTTAGTAATGTTTCTATTTACATATGAAATGTTTGTGTGTATTTTAATGTTATTTAATTTTTGGGAGACAGATTTATTCTCCACTTTTTATAGTTGGAATTTATTGCCTGTGGTATATGTATGTTTGTATATATGCATATATGTATGTACATATATGTATTCATGGCATTTTTTGTCTGACTTAACTTCCATATGGGAACTGAAGCAATAGCAACACTAATTGGTTTCGCCAGAGTAATTGAATGAGTCCTTTCCAAATGTGACCCCTATATAAAGTGACTCCATTAAAATTCTTGTCCATCTTACTTCCAGTAATTGTGAAGAACTAGGTTAAACAATCAACTAATGATTGAGTTTCAAGCTTGCTGTAAAGTTTGAAAATATGCCCAGGGACGATGCCTCACTATGCTACTGTTCCTTAATCCAAACTGGCTGAACATCACAGATTTTCCATCACACTTACTGTTGGCTCTGTTACTATTATATATTGGTGAACCATACCTTTTTGGTGCCTAGCTCTGTGCATGTGTATATGACTATGTATGTGCACACATGTGTACATGCATGTGTGCATGTGAATGCACGCAAGTGTGTGCATACATATGTGTTGCATTGTGTTTGTGAATGTGTTTGCACATGTATATATCTGTATGTGCCTTTATGTTTGTCTGTGTGTGTATATTTGTATGTGAAATTTTTTGTGTGTATTTGTGTGTGCTGTGTTTTCTACTTCTGGTGTTCCTGAAAGTATGCAAAAATAATTCTACTACATTCAGTTATAATAATTTACAAGTGGAAATAGAATTTTTCACTGAAGAAAAGTGGGAACACAAAGTCTTAAGTAACCTTTTGATCTATGAATTACATCCTTTGCAGCCATGTCCTGGTTGTTTAACATTTGTTTTTCACTAAACAGCCAATATTGAATTTATATGACATCCAGTGCACCTTTCTACGAACACACACTAGAAAAACTCTGACACATCCTACTGCTTCCTAAATAACAAAATTATGACACCACCACATTCCACCTCACTTTGTAAAGGCACAAAAATTAATTCCCACTTAAAACTGACCTAATAGAAAGCTTGGGGTCAGTATGAGCTTAGCATGATTTACCTTATGGCTATTGCATCAGTTTGTTTTCATAACTGGTATTACATCTAGCCACACTAATGCCTGGGGCCAGGGTCAGCACCAGAAATATCAGTGGACATTTCAAAATGCTACACATAGCCAAAAGTTTTGCATTTTCTTACTCTGAAGATAGGGGCATATCTGAGCATATCTATTTGTACATCATGAGAGAATAATTCCAATTCATTGTGTAGTTTAGAATTGGACTTAGGCATAGGCATGGTAAATAATGAGTGGAAAGATGCTTGCAGCACCCTGGACAAGTCTAAAAACCATGTGAGTGGTCGTGTTTAGAGAGGTTTTTTAGCATACTAGGAACTAGTGCGGGTCACTTTTCCACCCATGACCACAGCAGTGTGCTGTTCAAAACACAGACTCTGTGGTTAAAGTTAAATTATGTGGCAAAATACACAACACTAAATGGGCAGCAATAATGCCTAGAACAATTTAGAAACCCTGTTGTTTAATGAAAGTCTCTGGCTAGTGTGTTGATTGTAAACCATTTCAGTTTCTTCTTTTGCTGAGTCTCTGGTCATCTGCAATGACCTGGTCAACACAGAGCAGTTTCTCTGTCTTGTCCTAATACAGGGATAATGATATACCTTATTTGTCTGGTTTCCAGACAAGCTCAGCTGGTGGGTAGTATGTAGCTGACTGAATGTAGAAAAACAAAGTTACTGAAGTCTAATACAAACTTTCAGACATGCTTCAAAAATTATGCATTCTTTTGTTTGTAATTATTTCCTTTGCTATCATTTGATTCCAAAGTCCTTAAGCATGTACTCTGTAAGTGACAATTTTTGGTTGGGCACAGCTAAAGGTTAATATTTTTAAAAAGATCTTTTCTAATGGATATGACAAATCAACGTATTTGTCTACCATTCCAGATATTTGAAGAGTAAAAGGTAAAATACCATTTTGTAGAATAAGCATAAAAGAAATATCTGTAATGTAGTAATGATTTCAATGTAATGAAATACAATTCACATAGTTTTACTCAGTTGATCATGCACTCTCCTTGCTTTGAGTAGTAATTGATATGATCTGTATGACTTTGGAATTTGCCTAATTGGTGTATAAGGGATGAAGACATGACAGACACATGTGCAGAAAGCTGGCATCAGGTTGTTTATGCTTTCTATTGGAAAAACACCCAGCAGCCCAGAAAATTCAGGGTTCTAATCTCAATAGAGGCCTATATAGAGAAGCAGTCTGTGGTTACAGTCATCCAGAGAGGCAAAGTGGTTGACATTTTCATAATACACTATCAACCTCTGTATTCCAACTAGGAAAATGACCAAGGGAAGGCTTGCTATTCACTTCAGTCTGAGGCATTCAGGTCGTTGACATAGCTATGATGATGTCAGCAATATTCATTCACTGAGGTCTTCAGCTGTTCCCTACAGCTTATACTGATCCTCAATATCTAAAGAAACATAGAACGATACAATGATTATAGATTGAAAGGTTTGCCTAAGTAAAATAACAGATCTCTCCAACTTGATATAGACTTATCACAATTCTGTCCATAATAAACACAGAGATTTAAAGTAGTAAGAGAAGTTGCACATCTGAAAATATTTACATGATAGGACCAATTATTTAGTAAATCTGTTTTCTTTGTAAATATCTCTATTTCTTTTTATAATATATAAAATATCAATAAACAAAAACTTAGGGTTGTGATATATTATATGAATAAACATTCATGAAATCCAACTTTAAGACCAAATTTGAAATTTCTGGGGCATGTTTAATGTAGGCTCATACATAGAAAAATACGAAATGAAGCTGCTTTTCAGTGATTGCAGAAAAATTTGCTTACTAGTTGTCTATGTTTTGTTTCTTACTTTATTTTGTTTTTTGTTTCCACTACTATTTAACTACATAAAAGTTAATGCTCTTTCTTCTTTTCATATTTACCATCTGGTGTTGACTGTTGCAGTGAAAGAAGTAGAAGGATCATCCTGAACACCTAGGAAGTATGGAAGAAGAAGATATGGGCAAGCAGAGGAATCCTGAGTGACTAAAGTGCTGAGTGAATGTGTATTTTGGCATGACAAAGGTCTGTTGAAGACTCTGCGACTAATTGGTCTACAGTAAGTTGAAACAACAATTACCCATTTGGGCCATACTGACCAGGGATGGCAAAGTCTTCCTTGGGTGTCTGAGTCAGATTTTAAGTGTTTATGAACAACTGGACAATGTGTGCAAACACTAGAAACTACAGCTTCTTCCTCCTGGACTTTTGCAATTTCAGACTGATGGCCTACTGAGACCTCCTACTGAGATTAGTCTTCCCCCATCCCAGTCCTGTACCTAATAGACATGCTGACATGACATTCTAGGTTGACATAGTAGTAGTCAGAGAACTTCCTTATGGAAAAAAAAAGGGAAAAAGTAAATTTCCATCACTTAGGTACTCTTTCAAATAATCATTCTTGGTGGTTCTATACATCTAGGTGATATTATATATATGCAGATAATAATACCATTACTCCAATATTTCCAGACTCAACACTATTGTTAACATTTGTTACCATCCTTCTTACTTATCTTACTCCAACAATACATTTTTTTTTCTGAAAACAAACTTCGGGGTTCTTTAATTCACTTATTTTATTTTATTGTTGTTGAGACAAGGTCTTACTCTATAGTCTATGGTAACTGCTACTTGCATATAGATAAGACTTGCCCTTGATTAGGTGATAGTTAGTCTCTTACGTACTACAATTATTGCTGCTAAGCCTCAGTACTGGCAGACCATTCGATCCTATTAGATCCAGTTCTGAATCTCTCACAGACATCATGTTCAGTCTCTGTCACCAATACAGTGTTCCAGTAATATTACTTTTTTTGAGTTATTGATTTTAATAAACTTTCAACTTCAGGCACTGACATATGATAAGAGTTCCCTAGAATGTTCTTTTTGCTTCTAATTAAATTTCTAGATTTCAGCTTTAATTTGTTCTTCCAACACAGATTCAAATTATTTTAATTAAACCCACAAAACCTGCTTATTTTGTATAGGTTATTTCAAATAAGATTTTCCATGTGCTCTTGCAACATTGCATTTATGGATTACTTCCCTTTTGAACATTAAAGTCTTCTTTCTTGCTAAAATAAAAGCTTCATTAACTCAGAGGTTGTGTTCATAGTTTGAACATTGTATACCTAGCACTTGTCATAGAACCTGGTAAATATTAAGTGTTTAATAATTATTTGTTGAGCCAATAATTACATCAAATATATGAGCAACAGAAATAAACTTTTCCTTCTTTCAGTGTCTCAAAAATAGCAAATTATGATGCATCTGTGACATGTGTTGCATGATATAAAGCCAAAAAAATACAACATTTAAGAGTTCTGAATTTGTTGTAGCAAATTAGTGTAACCTCATTATAAATTGCTTGGAGCTATTCATTTACAAAATAATGTTACCAATGTGAAACGAAAGCACTGAAAAACGATTCCAATTTTAGAAAAGAACATTTCAAATGAGAACATTAACATTTACAAAGACATTTATTTTCAATTTTAGCAAGATGACTAAATGGCAATATGTGCAATACTTTGTGTATGAAGGTGTAGTCAGTTGGCTCTACTTATGTGCTGAAGTGAATATCTGATTTGCTAAAAAAAAAAATGTTGAATCCATTTGTTCTCATTTCTCTAAGCCCAAGATATGTTGAAACAGAAGTAGGATCCACTTAATGACATTCTGACTTCTGCTAAATATGTTACAAAGTTTTATTGGAATATCTATATTAGTGGTACAACTTCCTTGGGGAGTGAAGTTTCTTTGAGTCTTAAATAATTAAAAATATTTTATTCAGGTAGTAAATTCAAGGCTGGCTTCTTGGTAATCTGATTCCAAATCCTATACTTGTAAGTACTTAGCCATGATGCCCTTTTTTATGAGAATCACTGAAATCACAATTTGAAGTCCTCAGCTGAAGTTAAACATCTCAAGGAACCCCGAAGGACCATCTATTGCATTTTTAGGCATGTTCGCAGTCAACTCTCCATGGGTCCCGCATGTCCAACTCACACAGTATAACATCAAGCAGTCCAGGCAAGAGCAATTTCTTCTTCAAATGGCTAGCAAACTCCGTAAGTAGCTTCTATGATGCCCATCTTCCTCGTGAAGCAAGTGGTGCTGCCAGGAACAGATGTGTCTCATTGTCATGAAAAGTCTAAGTTATTAAAACATTTTAAGTGCCATATTCTGAAGGTCTTTAAAAGATTTGAGGATTATCTAACTAAAATATATCTCTATATAACTAGAAAACCTAACTAATATAAATACAAACTTGACTATTATGGATTACTCTCTCTTAACCTATATTTCCTAGTTATACAAAACATTTTTAAGTGAGCTGTACAAACACAATACCATAATCAAGATCAGAAATACATATGCACAATGTAACAAAATTGACCTTAAATTTGTATCAATAAACCAAGATCCACACCAATGCAAAGTTTCTGTCTCTATAGTATATCCCTCTTTAAATGTAAATAAACATTTATACATAATATTTGGGAATATGGGCATAGTTCTCTTTCAACTACTTCTTGCTGTTTATTGGGAAAAGTAATTTTTTAAGGGTTGTTCAAGGTGACCTTTCAGGGGTTATTGGTCCATCACACCACATTAGTTTGAAAGGATTCCACAGGTTCTCATCTTCTGTGGAAACAAAAGTAGAACCTCTTTTCCAAACCAACAAATCCTTAGACTCAAATTTTGAAGACAAGAAGTATATATGTTGTTTACTTATCTTCTTCACAGTCAAAAAATTCGAAGAAAACACAATAATATACATAATCCAGACTTTCTGTGTATAGTTCATCTTTACATGGATTATTTATTTTTACTCTATCACTTTTTAATATGTATTTTATTATCTTTACTCCTTTAATCTATGACTGTCTGTACTTGGTCTCTTTAAAGAATGTGCTTTTTTATAATCCATTTACTTCTTTTTATAACTCTTTATTCTCGTTTTTCCCAGATTGTGTAAATATTTTCAACACAGTGTGACCTATTTAGAGGTCTCTTCCATATGGAGTTGTCTTTATTATATATCTGTAATTCTTTACTGACCAGAAGTGCTTCTTAAAATCTTAAGCCTTGATTATGAACTTAAGTGGTGACATTGCTAGGCAAAATACAGCCCTGCCTGTTTTCTCCACCCAGTCCAACATGGTGGTGGAAGTCTGTCAGGGGTAGCTGTCCTCACCACCTCAACTCTGATCACCATTTGGCTCATGCTGCCACCAAGTAAATTGCAGCACACTACCCACAATCTGCATTTAAATGCTCAGCCTCCTGAAAAAGTGACAGATTGTGCTGGCAGCATGGCCCAGAAAGCCACTATTTTAAAACCGTGTGGCTTTTATTCTCCTACCACTGAATCAGGAAAACCTCTTTTAAAGAAGCCATGGCATTAAGCTGTGCTTAACTCTGTTTTTTTTTTCTTTTACACTTTCTTTTATTTTGGGAGGGGACAGGTAGCACACACTAGCCTTAAATTCATAATCCTCTTGCCTTAGAAACCCAAGAATGGCAGGTGTGTGCTACCGTACCTGCTTGCAGCAACCCTTTCAAGATACCCCATCATTTTCTTTTTTTTTA
>NC_022031.1:25829320-25832526 GCF_000317375.1 Microtus ochrogaster
GGTGTTCATAGGTTTGTGTGTTAAAGTCTGGGTCTTCTATACGATTCCATTGGTCGACTTCTCTGTTTTTATATTAGTATTGAAATACCAAGCTGTTTTCAATACTGTAGCTCTGTAATAGAGCTTGACGTCAGGGATGGTAATGCCTCCATACGATCCTTTATTGTATAGGATTGTTTTGGTTATCCTGGGTTTTTTGTTTTTCCATATAAAGTTGATTATTGTCTTCTCAAGGTCTGTGCAGAATACAATCCCCATCAAAATCCCATCAAAATTTTTCACAGATCTTGGGTATTTTTTTTTATTCTGTTGGTTTTTCTTTTTTCTTTTTGGTTTAGAATTTATTCCCCAACTCTCCCAGGTTTTAAATGGATTTAGCTGGCACACATTGGAGTGCCAATTTGGTATAATGGAGGCCATGAGTTATTTCCTGGCTGCTCAGCCCTGAAATAACCACACAGAGACTTTATTAATTAAATCACTGCTTGTCAACTTACTTAAGCCTATTGCTAGCTAGTTCTTACATCTAGAATTAACCCATATCCATTATTTTATTTTTTATCATGGGGCTCATGGCCTACCAGCAAGGTTTCAGCATGTCTGTGGTGGTTCCATGACTCCCTCTGACTCTGCCCCCTTTCTCCCAGCATTCTTTTTAGTTTTTCCTACCTAGCTCTGTTCTACCCTATCATGTCAAGCCAGTTTCTTTATTAACCAATGGTATTCACAGCATACAGATGGGAATCCCACATCAGAAAAACTTACTTTCTCTTATTTTTTTTCTAACTTTCAACTATGTTTGCTGTATTTTAACTGATTTAAAACCACTTGAAAGACTTGGAAGATGGCTTAGTTAACAAAACACTTGTTTTGCAAGCATGAGAAAAAGAGTTTGATTGCTAACACCCATGTGGAAAAGTAAGCATTTTTGACATCCAATTATATTAGATCAGTTCTGGGAAGGACAGGTTAGAGGTACCCTGGAATTTGCTACTCAGCTCTCATAGCCTAATAAAAAAAAAGTCTCAGGACCAAGTAAGAGATCCTGCTTAAACAAGCTAAATTATTTACTAAATAACTATCAAGTGGTCTCAGTGAAATAGCTCAAAGCATTTAACCCCAAATACTGACTACTTGAGTTCCACCTCCTGGAACAATGTGGTGGAAAGAGAGAACTACATCTATTTCCTGTCACTCACATACACATGCAAATTAGAAAACTTAATATAAAAATGAACACATCATTAGCAACAGCAGAAGCCAACTGGTAAAACAACAAAAACCATGGTTAAATTTTGCACCAGGTAGATAACTGCACATGAACATGCACATTTCCACTAACACATGTACTCAGATATGTGTGAACACATACACATACAGAAAATGTGGAAAACTGCATACACAGATTCATTTTGATATATACACATATCACGTATATATATATGATATATAGTTTATTAACTAATTATGAATTGGTTTCATTGAGGTAACTCCTCAGTTAAAAGTACTTTCTCCTAATGCTGACTACTTGAGGCCCATTTCTGAAAAAAATATGTGGCAGAAAGAGAAAGCCCACATATATTTTCTAGAATTAATATTTATTAAGTTCAGGTTTTTAATCACGAATCTGTGATTGAACTTAAAACTCTCTTTTTTTTAGTGAAAACATACCCAATATATTTACAAGCAATGCATTGTAGTTAACCAGTTATTCTCCTGTACATAGTACATCAGAACCTCATGTTCTAACTGTACTTAATAGCCAATAATATGTCTATCGTATCTCTTCCTCTTCTCTCCCTGGACTACAGAATCCACTAACCAGCACTCTGTTCTCAACTTCTTTGAGATTGTTTTTTTTTTTAAAATAATATGTTCAACGTCACATGGTACTCATATTTCTGTGCTCAATTTCTATCATTTATCACATTAACTTCACATTCCACCTGTTCTGCCCAAAAGATCAGGATCCGCTCCTGCGTTTATGAAGGAGCAGTGTTCCACTATCTGCATTTCCTTTGTGTTTTCATCAGAAGATGTAAACAGAACTTTCTGTTTCTTGGACATACACCTACCAATTGGGCTGTTGAATTAAATTATAATTTTATTTCCTGAAATATTACTATCATATATTCTATGATGGATTCCCAACAACAATGTTCAAATGAAACAAAGGGATTTTTAGCTTCTTTGCCAAGAAGTTTTTTTTTTTTTATCAATATTCTTCTTGATAATCACACTTACTGGATCTTGAGGATACTTCATTGATTTTTATTTCCTTGGAGACTGATGATGTTGAGAATTTTGTTTTCATATGCTCATGGACTGTGTGTTTCTGTAGGTGTTTGTCAGAGTTGTTGTCTTTTATTACTTGGTACTGTCAGTAGTACATGTTGCAATCAAGTTGTTTGCTCATTTTTACTTTATTCGTATTTTTCAATTTTTGTTATTATTGTTGGTTTTGATTTCTTGAATTCATTATATATCTCTATTAGTATACACCTGAAAGATACAGAATTAGTTTCCTTTGTTGTTATTTTGATGCTTTTATTAAATAGGTCTTTTCCCATTAACTGTCTATGATCTGTAAGAACTTTATATGGTCCTCATATTTTATAGTGTTCAAGTGCATATCATTTCATTCCAGAAAAATTTTATAATAAGAAATGATTATTCAAGTTATTTTAAAGAGTGAATACAACCAGAGAAAATAGAGCTTAAGTTAGGAAACATTTGGCAATTTAGAATTAGGCCAGTTTAAAAGTCTCTGGAATAAGTTATTTTATTTCAAAAAAATAAGTTTCAGAGGGTAGTTTGCTAAATTTTTATCCCTGTTTGTAGCACACACTGAACCCAGTGAAGAATGATCACCTCTGTAAGGTTTCGGAAATGTGTTTTCAGTTTCTATACTCTAGTGCAGCAGCATTCAATCTTCTCTGTACAGCGATTCCCTTGGCAATAATTCTGTTTTTGGCTGTTGATAGGTTTTTCTGTGTTGATTCAGTGGTCCAGTTTGGGCTGCAGTGCACTGTGTGGTCCAGTATGGCTGGCCTCCACCTCTACTTGGTCCTCCAGTGTCAGTCACCTGACGAAGTCAGGACAGCCAACACTGCTACTCTAAAGATAGTTGCCAAGGTCCCAATGAGGAGCGGAAGGAGGGAGAAGATGAACAAGGAAGTCAGGACCACGAGGGGCACACCCACCCA
>NC_022031.1:25832851-25835213 GCF_000317375.1 Microtus ochrogaster
AAAGATAGTTTTGAATTGAAGTTAGCTTTTAATTCTACAAATTCTTTTTCTGAGGTTCTAATGAATCAAAGTAGTGTAGAGAGTGAAATATTGACTTTGGATTAAATGCTAAATGATGACGGATATCTGATTTTATTAAGAAGTTTATGTGTTTATTTTTTAGAATTTCAAATCCATATTAATTGTACTTGGCAAATATAATTCCCTAGGCAGGTTGTATTTCCCATGGTTATATTTTCTCTCAAAGGAGTATGTTAGCAACTAAGAAAACTTCCCTGATTTCTTCAAACACAATATAAAACAAAAACTTGGTGAAAAGAGTGGGTTTTTTTGGTAAATGTTACAATATTGATTGCTACAGAACAGTCATTTCATCAAAGAGCAATGCTGAGATTTATGTCCATAGACAAGTTGTGATTATATAAGGAAGACTAAGTTGATCTTTGCAGAATGTGTACAAGTTATTATATTAAGTTTTAAAAGATACTGTTCTAACTCAATCATTGTTTCTTCTTTAATTAGATGGAATTTTTTATTGAGAGAAAACTCTTTCATCTAGTCACCCAGTATTTGGTTTAGCCACGGACTGATTAGTGGGGTAATGTAGAAAACACTTTATTATTTTTTCCTGTTTGTTTTGCATTTTCTGTATGCCTGAATTTGTTCTTATTTTGTATTTTGGACAGCAGTAATTAATATGGTGTTCAATCTTTCCTGCATTTTGACCTTCGGAATCTGAAAAAAGTTCTCTTGATAAAGAGGATATTTTAGTTGCTTTGAGATGGAATTTAGCACTTTTTGGAGCCCCTGTGTTCTGTTTATAATGTGTCAATTCATTTTCAATTTTTCTGACTATGTATTTCCTGCATAACACCCTGCTTCCTCTTTCAGCCTCATATTTGAATATATTTTATGAAGTATGCATTATTAATAGTTATATAAACAAATCTTCATTTGATTAATTTGAGACTTACTCTTTGTTATTGATAAATTTTAAAAATGTAGACAAGTATACTTTTCTGCTGCTGCTGCTGCTGCTGCTGCTGATGATGATGATGATGATTTTTGGTGATTATGGTTGAGACAAGAACTTCTGTACCTAAGTTGTCCTCTAACTTACTTGTAGCCTAAGCTAATTCTAATCTCTGATATGCTTCTACCTTCCAATTACAAGCATGTTACATAGTGGTTGGTCAGCTTTCCATCCAATGTGAGGTTGGTGACAATCTTTTCCCATTTTGCAGGCTTCCGTTTTGTCTTGTTAACCATGTCTTTTGCTTTACAAAAGCTTCTCAGTTTCAGTTGGTCCAATTTATTCATTGGTTCTCTCAGTGTCTGCTTCTGGGGTTATATTAGGAAGTGGTCTCCTATGCCAATATGTTCGAGTGTACTTCCTATTTTCTCTTCTATGAGATTCAATGTGGTTGGATTTATGTTGAGGTCTTTGATTCATTTTTTACTTGAGTTGTGTGCATGATGATAGATGTGGATCAATTTGTATCGTTCTACATGTTGATATCTAGTTACACCAGCAAAATTTGTTCAGTATGCTTTCTTTCTTCCATTTTATATTTTTTGCTTTTTTGTCAAAAATCAGGTGTTTGTAGGCGTGTGGATTGATATCCGAATCTTCAGTCCAGTTCCATTGATCCTTCTGTCTGTTTTTATGGCAATACCAATAAGTTTTCAGTACTGTAGTTCTGTACTAGAGGTTGAAGTTAGGGATTGTGATGCCTCCAGAAATTCCTTTGTTATACATGATTGTTTTGGCTATTTTGAGTTTCTTGCTTTTCTGTATGAAGTTAAGTATTATTCAAGGTTTGTGAAGAAGTTTTCTGGGCATTGCATTGAATCTGTAGATTGCCTTGGTAAGACTGACATTTTATTATGTTAATACTACCTACCCAAGAGCATGGAAGATCTTTCAATTTTCTTGTGTCTTCTTTAATTCTTTTCTGCAAAGATTTTAAGTTCTTCTCATACAGGTCTTCTACTTGTTTGGTTAGAGTTATTCCAAGATATTTTATGTTATTTGTTTGCTATTGTGAAGGGTGATGTTTCTCTGATTTCTTTCTCAGCCCATTTATCATATGTGTAAATGGGCTATCCTGCTACATTACTGAAGGTGTTTATGAGTTTTAGAAGTTTCTTGGTAGAATTTTTGGGGTCACTTATGTAACTATCATATCATCAGCAAATAGAGTTTCACTTCTTTTTTTTTTATTGAGAAAAAAAAAATTTCCACCTCCTCCCAGCTTCCTACTCCTCCCGCCCTCCCCCCACTTTTCTCCCCCACCCTCTCAAGTCTGAAGAGCAGTCAGGGTTCCCTGCCCTGTGGAAAGTCCAAAGTCCTCCCCCCTCC
>NC_022031.1:25835412-25842141 GCF_000317375.1 Microtus ochrogaster
GAACTCACAGAGATCCGCCTGCCTCTGCCTCCTGAGTGCTGGGATTACAGGCGTGCGCCACCACCACCCGGCTTTAAATTCTTGATATACAGGTCTTCTACTTGTTTGGTTAGAGTTACTCCAAGATATTTTATGTTATTTGTTGCTATTGTGAAGGGTGATGTTTCTCTGATTTCTTTCTCAGCCCGTTTATCATATGTGTAAATGGGCTATCCTGCTACATTACTGAAGGTGTTTATGAGTTTTAGAACTTTCTTGGTAGAATTTTTGGGGTCACTTATGTAACTATCATTTCATCAGCAAATAGAGTTTCACTTCTTATTTTCTGATTTGTATCCACTTGATCGCCTTTTGATGTCTGATTGCTCTAGCTAGAAACTTAAGTATTATATTGAATAGATATGGAAAGAGTGGACAGCCATGTCTTGTTTCTAATTTTAGTGTGATCATTTTGAGTTTCTCTCCATTTACTTTGATGTTGGCTGTTGACTTGCTGTATATTGCTTTTATTGTGTTTAGGTTTGTTCCTTGTATCTGCACTCTCTCCAAGACCTTTATAATGAAAAGATGTTGTATTTGTCAAAGGCTTTTTCAGCATCTAAATGAGATGGCCATGTGGTTTTTATTTTCAGTTTGTTTATATGGATTACATTTATAATTTTTTTGTATGTTGAAACATCCCTGAAACTCTAGGATGAAGCCTACTTCATCATTGTGAATGATTTTTCTGATGTGTTTTTGGATTCAGTTTGCCAATATTTTATTGAGTATTTTTGCATCAATGTTTATGAGTAAGATTGGTCTGTAATTCTCTTTCTTAGTAATGTCTTTGTGTGTTTTGGATATCAGGGTAATTGTAGCCTCATAAAAAAGTTTTGCAATATTCCTTCTGTTTTTATTGTGTGGAACAATTTGAGGAGTATTGTTATTAGTTCTTCTTTGAAAATCTTGTAGAATTCTGCACTGAAACAACCTAATCCTGAGGTTTTTTTTTTTTTTTTTTGATTAGGAGACTTTTGATGACAGTTTCTATTTTATTAGCAGTTATAGGTCAATTTAATCTCTTTATCTGGTTTTGATTTAATTTTGGTAATATATTTCCTAGAAATTTTTTATTTCCTTTAAGTTTTCCAGTTTCGTGGAGTACAGGTTTTCAAAGTATGAGTTGATAATTCTCTGTATTTCCTCCATGTCTGTTGTTATGTCCCAATTTTCATTCTGATCTTGTTAATTTGGATATTCTCTCTCTGACCTTTTATTGGTTTGGGTCTACTCCTGTGGATGTTGCTGTTTCAGACCTGCTCTGGTGGGAATCACTGGCTCCGGCCTGTACCAGTGAAGGTAGCTGGCTTGAAATGTTGCTTACTTGGGCCTGTTCACATTGATGCCCCTGGCTAGGGCCTGCTCCCCAGGAGATCCCTGGCTTGGGTGTGGTCCTGTAGAGTTCTCTGGCTTGTGCTGCTCTCTCAGCTCCTTGTGCCTGCTCCTGTAGAGGTTGCTGCCTTGGCTCTGCTCTGGTGGATGTTGCTGACTCAGGCCTGCTCCCATGGAGGTCATTCGCTTGGGCCTTTTCCTGTGGACCTCTTTGCCTCGTGCCCGTTCCCACAGAGGTTCCTGGATTGGGCCCACTACATCAGAAGTCTCTGTCTTTGGCTTGCTCCCTTGGCAATCACTCCCTTGGCAGCTGCTTCCTCCTACCTGCTCCAGTGGAGGTTGCTTGCTCGGGCCTGCTCTGCAATGTTATTTCTTAAATAAATATTGTACTACATTATCTAGCACACATACATTCTTAATGTTATAACCAACTCAAATTCAGGGCCTTAGAATATTTATTTAGTATCTTTTCCATTAAACACACTTTCTTATATCTGTACTAAGAATTTCCCATCTGATAATGTTGGAGACTGGTAGGATTAAAATACAAAAGAATTACTCATTTGTTGATCTTACTTTGCATGTTTAAGTATTACACCTAACACAAGTCAAATAAATGACAGCTCTAAGCTTTCATTTAGATTCAAACCTTCCTTCTGCACACCCTTGAACTTCCTTCTGCACTCTGTTGATCCTCAGTACCGCAAACAAAACAAATAGAAATAAACAACTGAGTAATTCAAGCTCACCCGACCCGTGTCCCCATCACCAATGATGTTGTTGCTTAAACATTTACATTTTGTTTCATTGTTTTTAATCAGAATAACTTAAGAATAATTGTCATTCACACCTGAACAACCTTCCTTTGTGTTCTTTGTTGTATCTGGATATATGCAAACATCTGCATTGCCATTAACACAATCAAGGTAATAGCTTTTGTTTTTAGTATATGATCCTCGGGAATATATAATTAGACAACATGCTTTAACGTCAGCTTAAATATTTCCTTGCTTTATACTGGCAGTTGTGAACACAGTTGCACTTATTTCTTGTCTCAAATTCACAAATCTCTGTTAATGGATGTAACTATAAATGTCAATATAAACTATCAGTTTTCAGTTTCATAACTACAGAACTGGATATAGTCAAAGATCTGTGGTTTTTCATCTTAACTTCCTATTATTTCCTTTTGTCCTTAGGGGAAGCTGTTTATTTCTTTTCCTTTATTAGTTGGTCTATCCGTCTATTGTGTGTTTATTCATTATTTTGTTCCTAAAATATGTAATATTGTCTTTTGTTGGTACTAAGGCAACTTCACAGTTTTTGGTTCCTATGTTTCCCTTCCCACTAAATCTCTTTCTATACTCTCCCTAATTCCCCTCTTTTGGTTATGGGTTGTTAGATCCCAATATAAGAAACAATGAAAGTGGTTGCTAATTGTGTCTTGTTTGTGCCTCTTTTCTTCCCCAGAATCTGACTAGAAGCAATTCAGTTTAATTCACAGTTAATAGCTACTGGGTGTCAGCAAGCAGATTTTATTACTTATTCCATTTACTTGGTAAAGTTATTTAGAAACACTTTTGAATTAAGCACTTTCCTGACATATTTGTTGATTGGTTTTTTTTTATTCATTTCCTAGAAATTATGGGTTTAAAATATTTAAAATTTTTATTTTCTGAATATGCCATATAATCATCTTTTAATCGTGTTTATTAAATACAGCTTCTAATTTTGATTCAAACTTTAATAAAGTGATTAGATGGATTTGTAATAATTTAAAATTTCTTTCCATGCAATGATTCAACTTGTAGGAGCTTTAATAATTGATTGTAGAGTGTAGAGTTTGCTAATTTCTATCAAAATGCTGAGGCAGGAGACTCAAAGTAATGTTGAAATAAGCTAATTTGAGGTACAAGAACAATTGTCTAGCTTTATGGAGGTATAAATATGCTGGAAAATTGACCATATGGTAGACTCAGATATTTACCTCTTTAAACTCTTTCCCAGCTCACAACATTTTTCTTTGGTACTCCTAGAGGTACAGCTCTGGATGAATTCTCTTCTTCATGTTTCTAATGTTACCTTTTGTAAGCAGTCAAAGACTCCTGCAAAGTTCTACTATATTTGCATACTCAGGACATAATCTTCATCTCCCAGTATTGCTCTAATTTATACACAGAACTCAATATGAGGAACTAGGCTTTAACTTAAACTAATTCAGAAGATGAAAACCAAACTACAAAATTAGAACTTCCCTTGGATCTGAATCAAAATATTTAACACACCTCTGAGTTATCCCCTTGCTGTAGAATTTAGTATTTTCTGTGACAGAAACATTATTGGATATCCATTCCCCATTCTTACAGACATATCATTTAATTAGGGTAGTTAGTCTTTAGTAGAAATTTGGCTCAGACGTTGACCTTTTTTGAAATTTTCCTCTCATTAACTTCCCAATACGTCTGGAACAAGAGAAAACATACTTAAATAAATATTAATGCTTTGGGCATTTGCTTTTCAACAATAATCTCAAGCCTTTTGATAGATTCCAGTCAAAAAGATGAGTCCTGTATTCACATATTAAAAATACAGAAAAGAAAACCTATCTCATAAAAGAGCAATTTTGAAAGCAATCAAGGGTATAAGATGTAAAATTCGAGACACCTGCCTACATTTAGATATCACTATAAAATTTGATTTTAGGATAATAATCTACTCCTAAAATGCAGAATATAGCATCACTCTCACTTGCCAATTGTGCATCTGTGAGAATAATATTGTGTTGCCAAGAAAAAAGCAAGCTCTTTTTATGCTTTTAACATCATTGTATTCTTGCCCAAGAATTCAGAAATTTTATGAAATCTTTGATCTTAAAATCATAATGCAAACATTACTTATAAATTATTTATAAACATATTTTTAAAAGTGAAATTATGGGTGAATACATATTTAATATTTTTCATATTTCTGATAAAATGTGCATTACTCTTACTTGAAATGTATAGTGGTTTAGCTATGGTGGAATATGATTTTTAAAAATACATAACATAAATACACTCCTAAAGAAATTTTTTTAGAGATATACTCAGTGTCAGAGAAAATGTCACTGTTTTATGAAGTGACAAATATGGGGTATACTTGTGTGTCACCAGTGTAAAGAGCTTCCTGAGCGACTCATCACAACCCTTGCTAAGAGTTGTATATCTGTTTCTATCTTCACCAAAACTCATGTTATTGGTCTACCAAATCTGTTAAAAGGAGGCTAAAGATGTGTCACAGATTTTTCCTGTAGATGAAACCAGAATAATTGTAATTATTAGTAGTTTATATACATATATATATGTATGTATATACATATATATATATATCAAATCATTTGCCTGTGCAATTCTGTGAGATTAGCAGTAATCATTCTAGTGTATGTTTTAGGAATTGTATCAGTTTGTGTGAATATTAAAGGTCAATTAAATAATAAAATGGCTGTTTTAGAAAAGAATCTCATACTCAATTCTGTTTCTGAGGTAGTCAAATCAATGTGCATGACACAAATATATAGCATTCTTTCCAGCTTGTATCAGAGTAAAAAAAGAAATGTGAGTTTTATGATTTAATAATATTTCAGTGGAAGTTAGTACTGGGTAAGGGAATAATTGATCTCACCTTCTTCATAACATGTTCAATGTTCATCTAATCAAAATGGTCTTTAGGATGTTCTAAGATTTTAGTGAGGCTGTAGCTATATTTCAGGATACAAGGTGGTGCTGTTTCGTTTAGAATCAACACTGCTGAAAAAAAATAATAACTACTGCTAGAACATGGACATCCTATCTTATAAAGAAAACAGAAACATATACCTCTACGTGCCAGTTATGATTTTGTTCAATGCAAAAGTAGCTAAGTTATATCTGTATACACAGCACAATGTAAATTTAAAGGCAATAAAAGTATTCAGCAAAGGATAAAATATTTATTCTTCATAGTTTGTAGGGCTCTATGACTTCAGTGTTGGGAAAGTCTGCAAAAGCCCTGCCCTAAAAGGAACAAAAATAGATGACTTTGAAAAATTAAGAGTGAAAGCAAAGGATTATTTCTAGTTCTTTTTACTTTCTTTAAAAATTTTTAATTCATTTTGCATAGCAACCACAGTCCCCCCTCCCTACCCTCCTCTTCCTCTCTGTACGGTCTCCCTGTGCCCCATGAACTCCTCAGAGAGTGTCAGGTCTCCCATGGGGAGTCAACAAAGCCTGGCATATCAAGTTGACACAAGACCAAGCCCTTCCCTGCTATACCAAGGTTAAGCATGCTATCCCATCATAGGGAATGGGCTCCAAAAAGTCAGTTCATGTACCAGGGATAAATCCTAATTCTCCTGCCAGGGACCCCACAAAAACAGACCAAATCCATGGGCTAGCTTGTGTCAGATGTCTCTGTGAGTTTTCTATCATGATTTTGACCCCTCTTGCTCATATAATCCCTACTCCCTCTTTTCAAATAAACTCCAGGAGTTCATCCCAATGTATGGCTGTGTATTTCTGAATCTGCTTTAATCAGTCACTGGATGAAGGTTATATGATATAGGGAACCATTATGGCATTAGGGAGAAACCTGGGGATAGGTAGACACCGAAGAATCCACAGGGATGATCCCAGCTGAGTCTCCTGGCAATAGTGGACAGGGTGTAAACAGTTTTCTGCACCCTTATAAGGGTCTTTTGATGCAATATTCCAAATAAGACCAAATCAAACTGAACTAGAACAAGCCCAGGTTTAATGGATGCAAAGCTCTGTGATGGCTTTTCAGCCCCCCAGAGCAGAGACAGGAAAGGAAGACCTGAAAACCAACTGTTTGTTTTCGAGGGCCAGTTTAAATACTCTGTGGAAGTGGTCTTGAGCATCTCGGGCAGAGGGGCCATCATTAGGAGGGTTTTCTGAGATGCAGCAGTGCAGTCTGAGGCCACTCATTCATTTTCCTGCCACCCAGACCCTAAATAATCACACAGGAACTGACTATTTCAAAGACTGTTTGGCCTATTAGCTCATACATATCGCTAGCTCTTTTATCCTAAATAAACTGATTTCTGTTAATCTGTATTGCCACATGGTTTTGTCCTACCAGTAAGCTTCCATTCAGCATTCAGCATCTGTCTCCTTCGGTGGCTATATGGCGTCTCCTTGAGTTTGCCTTCCTGGAATTCTAACCTTGCCATATTCTGCACTGCAATAGGTCCAAAGCAGCTTCTTTATTAACCAATGGTATCCACAGCATACACAGGGGAATCCTTCATCACAGCTGGATTTATAGAGAGATGGCGAGAGGACTTGAACTGGAGCATCCATCAGAATAGGGTGGCTGAAC
>NC_022031.1:25842261-25844173 GCF_000317375.1 Microtus ochrogaster
GAGAGGACTTGAACTGGAGCATCCATCAGAATAGGGTGGCTGAACTGGCATTCTCCTATAATCAGACTGGTGACCACCCTAACTGTCATCATAGAAGCTTCATCCAGTAATTTCCGACTTCTTTTACTGACAACATTTCACTGGCTTTGAAATGAAAATCTAGCTTCTCTTTCCACTATTTTTCCAATGACTCATATCAAATGTGCCACTCCCTTCCTATCTCTACAAAAAAACTCATCACAATTATCATTAGAATGTTTATTTACCTGCTGTAAATCAGGAGGTTGATTCTCATCTTATCTTATTTTGTGCTTATTGTTTTAGAGAATAGGGATAAAGTTTTAGGCTCTACTTTCTAAAGCATGGATTCGCTGTGACATCACCTTTCTGCTTCGTTGTTTTTTTTTGTTTGTTTGTTTGTTTTTTTGTGTTTTTTTTTTTTGGATTTTCGAGATATGGTTTCTCTGTAGCTTCCTGTCCTGGAACTAGCTCTTGTAGACCAGGCTCAAACTCACAGAGATCTGCCTGCCTCTGCCTCCTGAGTGCTGGGATTAAAGGCGTGCACCACCGTTGCCCAGCTCTGCTTCGTTTTGAGTTCAACTTAAACAGATACTCAATGTTAATATTTTCACAGTAGTTTTTGAAATGTGTGTGCTATCTCTGCAAAAATTGACAATGTAATTTTAAAAAATAATAAATATGTTTATTGAAAATAGCTAATGTAGAGAACTTGAATTGCTTTAAGTGATTTGATCTGGAAGATCTTTTGCAATACTTATATTTTATTATATTTTGGATATTATCTTATATCTCATACATTGTTTGTAAAACATTTTGCTGTATTAGATGTACTTCAAAACTGAAGATTACTGATGATCCACTTTTCTTCTTTGGGACAGCTCCTCACATAGCTCAGATTACAGCTGAGGGTGATCTGAAACTTCTGATCTTCCTCCTCCTACTTCCCACATTCTGAGAGTGCAAGTGAGGTGTGAACTTTGTGCCCAGACTAACTCACAATTTTTGAGTATCTTGTAATTCTTGTTTTAAAGCTGTTTGATTTTTCACTAGTTAGACATAAACAGATTTATTCTGATAATTCTTTGTTGTTAAACTTTATGGACAGAATAAATACTTAGACTTGATAATTTATGATAATATATTATTTGCTTCCATGGAACATAAAAATATCATAAATATAATCTAGAAGTTGAGTTTGTGTCTGTAACAGTTAAATTGATGTGGGATATGAATGCAAGGTAATTTGTATAGCAAAAAAGTGAAATCATGAAAACATTTAACATATTTAATGTGTATAATCCTCCTGAAAAAGATCACATGTCCTTTGATATCTCCTTTTCCCTGAGGTCTGATGTCTATACACTAAGACACATATAGTTGTTATCTCTTCTTTGCAATATTTACATATTTTCTTAGACAGTCTGTTTGTTTTTATATAGAAAAGTTGTCTTTGAATTACATTAATGCCTGACTTGAAAATTAAGACAAAGAATGTTGCTATTCTGTAGTATGGAAAGAATAAACCTTCATTATATATTTATAATATAGGGACAATATTTCTTTTTATGGTGAAATGCTTGGGTAGATGATATATATCTAATGTCTAATAATAGTAAATATCAAAATTTTCGTAATTATAGCTTCAGAGAAAGACTTTTGGCAGATATCTTTGAATGCCATTGGAACACAAAGAATAAAACTAAATAAGCTCAATTAGTAAAAATTAAATTTTATTTTGATTGAAATGAAGAGAGGTTAAGAAACTCAGTAGATCGCATAAACTTCAGGTAAATGTTTCTTCATCATGTGGTGTATTATGTGATGAAGAATTGAGTTTGTGGAGCTCAAAGTGAAGCTAGGTATTTCCAGTTTTGTTTTTAGATCTCTCTCT
>NC_022031.1:25844633-25849123 GCF_000317375.1 Microtus ochrogaster
TCTAGCTGTCCTAGAACTCACTTTGTAGACTATGCTGACCTCAAACTCATAGAGATACACCTGTCTCTGCCTGCCTCACAAATGCTGGGATTAAAGGAGTGTGTTACCACACTGGACCTTTAGGTTTACTTGTATTTTACATGTATGAGTGTTTACTTTCATGTGTATAATTGTACCGTGGCTTTGTTTGGTGCCTGTGGTGGCCAGAAGAGAGTTCGATCACTTGGAATTGGACTTACATATTAGCCATCTGCAGATGCTGGGAATAGAATAAATGAGAGCCTTGAATTACAATGTCCTCAGTACAAGATCTACCAGGGCAATGGCAGCACAGTCATTGTGGTGGAAGTCAACAAATGTCTTATTTGACTTAATACCCACTCCATTACATGAACCCCTACACAACACTGCATAGGTAACCAAGAACCAGAGATTAGAAATCCCAGAGAAGAAAATCAAGCACTACTAAAAAATAAATTCTAAAAATAAATGTATCAATAAAATGACTAATAGTGATATTCTGCTCTTCTCCCAGATCAGTGCTTTTCAGTCATCTTCAGGGAAGTTTTCTATGCTAGAAAATGGTAATGATTGCAGAGACCCAAAGCAAGTATTCCATGAACAGAAGTTCTAAGAGATGTCCCTATGAAATTTCTCCCCTTGGGGTAATGAGAATTGTCCCAGGAGAGGAGACCAAAATAGGGAAATAGTCATAGGCTCTGGAAAACACCAAGAGAACAAGGCCCCTTGAACCAGCTAATCAAGGGCACATATATGCCCACAGTGACTGAAGCCACAAGCACAGGGCGTACACAGGTTTACACTAACACTTCTACATGCATATTAAAACATTTAGTGTAGTGTTTTTATGGAACTCCTTAGTGTATGAACAAATGGGTCTCTGATTATTGTGCCTATACTTAGGACTCTTTTCCTTCTGTTGGGTTTCCCTGTCCAGCTCTGGTATAGTTGTTTTTGCTTCATCTTAATATGTTTTATTTTGTCATATTTGGTTGTTATCTCTAGACACCTGCTCTAGTCTAATGAGAGACGAAAGGAGAGGATATGTAGGAGAGGGCAGGTAAAGAGGAAGTGGGAGGGGTAAAAGGAGCAGAAATATAATTTGAATTATTTTCTGAGAAACATTATTTTAGAGAAAAAGAAAACAGATGGAAAAGAAAAATAATATATACTCCAGTCATAGAAGCCTGGGGAAGCTAATAAATGGGATCTTTGTTGAGGTTGGATGTATGGGAACTCATTCTTATACTGTCTGTTGTCCAGATATGAAAGATTGATTGGGAGCCCTTGGCCAGCGGAGATGCTCTACTGCATGTGTCAAATGATCAGTTGTTTAGACGTACAATTCCAGGAAAATAGCTCAGGGCTGAGAGAATGCCAGGAAGCCTAACATAAGCAATATGTGGTCAGAAATGACCACTAGTCACTTATGTTTTCAACTATGTGAGGTCTGGATTTTTATCTTTTCCTTGGCACCAGAACACATTTTCCTTTGAGTATTTTAAGTTGACATTAATCTGTATCTTTAGATAACCAATTGTGATGGGTCAAAGTGGACTCTATGTTTAGTAATTCTGCCCATTTTCTCTTACATTTTGACACAGGATTACAGACTAATACATTCTAATTTTGACATTTTTCAGAACTGTATAAGATAGACACCTGTATGTATTGGTTTATTCTTTTATCATTTTTATGGTTATAGGCATTCATTCTTGCTGTGTAAGGATTATTAACATATATTCAAATCTATATTAGGTAAAAAATATAAGACTTTATAATATTTTACTGCTAAAGACTGTAGTGTAATAAATTTACATTTGTATATAGCATATTGTAATCAAATCATAGACTTTTCTATATCTAAAAGTTTTAAATTATTAATAGGTAATAAGTATAAATTCTTGGGAATATTTAGACTTATATATTATATATGTATATATATATATGTACTGATAAAATCAAAGTAACTAAACTTTCCATGTCACCATTCCATTACTTTTTGAAGCTTCAACTTCATTTTTTTCTAGTTATGTTTTTAGTCACTTTTTGTTTATATTAATTCATGGCTGACTTTATACATTTTTGGTTCATTTTTGTTCGACTTGGTTTAACACTGAAAATTATTTCTACAAAGGTAATATACAAGGTTTATTACCTAGAAGCTTTCAAATTTAAGAACATTTTTGTTAGACATTGCGACTTCATATCTTGTCCTGTGTACAAGGATTCTTTGGTTCATATAGTTCCTTTCAGAACTTTGCTCACATCTTGTGGTATATTACTATATGCTGTTAAGTTAGATTAATTTTTTCTTATAAGTGCCCCTTTAAATTAAAATAACTAAAAATTCTTTATTTCACTTTGATTTTTAGTATATTACAATATGAATAATAGTGACTCTCTTTAGCCACACCTTTTCTGGAAAATGAGGCATCAGTACATCCACACATACTCTCTTCCTTAATATTACTAATTCATCCTTTGTAATTTTGAATTATTGACAAATGTCCTGTTCTATTTACAGAGTTCTCCAACATAATTATTGCCCTAGTTTTTTACTTTTGTTACTTTTATAAAACTGTGATAATATGAGGGGAAAATGTTTTTTACATCTTGCAGATTAGAGTTTTCTGTCAGTAAAAGACAGAGAAAGAACTCAAGCAGGAATCTGGAGGAAAGAATTGAAGCAAAAATCTCAGAAAATGTTTGCTTACTGACTTAACCTGTTTTCTTATACAACTTATGAACAGCTGATTGCAAGGGAATAGCACCCCTCACAGTTGGCTGGACTCTCCTTTGTCAATCATTAACCAAGAAAATGCACATCAGTCTTGACCACAGATTAAACCTTGGAGGCAATTATTAAATTGAGGTTCTCTCTTCTAAAGTAACTCTAGTTTGTGTCAAGTTGATAAAAGTTAACAGCACAATTGTCACCTTGTCAAAATGACACACAAAAACATTGCATTTAAACCAAACCTATCTTTTCTTGTCTATACAAAAGAGCTCAAGTTAATATACCAACATAAAGTCCAACTTTGAAACTCCTGGATTTTAAAATCGAAAAAGTGCTAAAAAATTTTTAACAATTCAAAAGTCTATATTCTCTCCCACTTTTTTAAAAAAAAATTCTCTTTAGAAGTCTAAAGCTTCAAATGTCATCTCGTATCATATATATATATGTGTGTGTGTGTGTGTGTGTGTGTGTGTGTGTGTGTGTGTGTGTATGTATGTATGTATGTATATTTAGAATTGGGAAGAACCAAGGCAAAAAATAAATTCCAACATTGTAAATAAGTGTCCAGCATACTGAACTCCCTCACAATCTGTTCTCCAAACACTTGGGTATTTGGGGAGTGCCACTTCTCTGCCTCTGCCATTCACAGGACATATATCTGGTCTCATAATTTTGGTCGGCTCCACTTCACTCCTGCTACTGTCTTTGGTAGCTATTCTATAGTCCTAGAATTTCCTACATACTGAAGTCTCAACTGCAACTAAGGCCTCAATTGAAGCAATGCCATTACTTGACCTCTCATATTGCCAAACTGCAGCTTCTCTCTAAGAACTTTCCACGCTGTGGCTTTCATGATGCCAATACCAACAAGTTCCTTTTTCAAGGATTTTACACATTATCAAGATCACTGCCAGCTTCATGTATGGATTTACCCTCCTCTGGAGTAGACTTTCTGTGGGCTGATGCTGAGGAAATACTTCCCAGAAGATTTTACCTCAACTATGATAGTCTCTTATTAATTATAGTTGATTTCTCAACCTCAGCTCCCACCGTTGTCCCAATAAAGCAAAGTTTCCAATCAACTGATGTTGATCTCTTGTTAGTCATAGCTGGTTCTTCAACACAGCTGACCAGAAACAACACAGATTGTTAATTAAAATTGTTGAATGGCACTGATAGAATCTTCAAACGATTCTCAAACTTCCCTCCAAAGCTTCACATGCCAAGCCACCATATTCTGACTTTTCTTCAGCATCTTACCTTGTGCTGCTACAGAACAGTCCATTGAGATTTGGAAACTCTTTGGCCATTGCAGCCCAAAATTCCAAAACAACTATAAGCTGAAAGAAAGAAAGAGAGAAAGAACGAGAGAGAAAAAGTCAGACAAACAGGCAAAGAGAGAGAGAGGGCTATACTCTTTTATTAAATAGATAATTTATCCTATTCATTTCAGCTGTCTCAAATACATACATATATACCAAAATTCCATTTCCATTACCTCATCCTGAAAATCTCTGTAGTCACCTTTTATTTTGACACTTAATTGTTTGCAATGTACTTTTATTATTTACACACTTTATTAATCCCTTTGCATTTTATTTTTAATACTTCAAATGTTGGTTTTAGTTGTGTAATATTTTTTTGTATTTTAGTCTAAATTTTATTTAAAATTCTATGTAATTTTATATGGTTTTTAATTTCAGTTTTTAAGAATTTCATATATAAGTAC